>NC_051177.1:311044-494478 GCF_013339695.2 Rhipicephalus sanguineus
CGCTAAAAAGAAAAAAAAAAAATGACAGTCAACAGTAGACATCATGAAGTGTTGGTGAAATCTGGTGAAATTTTGTTCCAGGGGTTGGTGTCGGAGCACTTTTCCAATCTGGCAACGTGCTGCAAAGAACCTCTACCCATAGCTACATAGCCACTGCACCATAGCTACCATAGCCTCCTAGTCCTATCGGGAGCGACGTCTCTTTTCTCACAGACTCCATCCGGGTAACTTGAGATCTGAGGACTTTTCGTCCGCTTGCTCCTTGAAAATCCCTCTACGTCTGGGTACTACTAGGCAACTGTTTATCCCTAAGAGACCCAGCTGCTTGTTGATTGACGCGTGTTAACTTGTCTACGAAAGAAAGTTTGTGCGCGCGCGGATGGTGATCTGCGCCAAGGTGTGTATGATACTCCTGTCACGCTGTTACTTTCCGTCCGTTCCAGTTTTTACACCCATCGAACGCTTCGAGATTGCCCCTTGCTTTAGTTAAGGGCTTCGCAATTTCTGAAGATGTCTATCTTGTAGACGACGAACTTTTTGCATGTGGGTACGCATTTATACTTATAGTAGCGTAGCTGAAAGAGGCGGAGTGCACGTGTTGCGTCCGGGACGCGTGTTCACAGTGAATGCGCTGCGGGCTCAGCGATACTGTCTCCCCGAGTGACAATCCACGTATGCTGGTGAAGGAGAGTCAAGTGCGCTCCGTGAGCGACACCCTGGACGTTACTTTAGCAACTGTTAATCGTTACGTCTGGGCGTAACGCTAGACACCGCGTTTACATCGCGTTTGAGCCCTATGGGTATTAATTTATGAACAGCGATGGCCGCTTCTTACCTTGAGTTAAAGACCCAATCATGATCAAGAAATTCGATGTGGATCAGGCCGATTGTGATCGAAAGGGGGTGTGGACACCGGTATTGTTTTTCACCGCTGTCTGAAAAGTCTGAGTGAGGAAATCGGTGTCATATTCTCAAAACGCTGCCTAATGCATCCAGCAAAGCTGCTATTGCCGTGGCAGTGAAATTATGCCAGCTAGACATTTATTCAAATGTGCATGGTGTTCTATTAGAATGACCTGTTTCATTGGGCTGTAGTTTTCCTGCAAATTATTCGATTTTAATGCAGCTTACGGTAAAAGATTCAGGAAGGATGAAAATTTACTGTCTCATCCCATTTTTTATGCGCGATGCAAAAAATAAAGAATAAATAAGGAAAAGTGCGAAATGCTATAGGAGGGATAGCTTGCATCTATAAAACTAAAAAACTCTGAATGTCACGCGGCATGCCCACACGACTCGTAAAGGTTTGTTTGTAAAAGTTATAAATCACTTGCCATACCGCAGGTGTTGAAATGACCACCCTGCATGATTACACACTTTTTAATGCATTTTAAGCATGCACAAAGTTTAATAGACAAGTGGCATCGGTACTGCAAATTATTTGACACCATGATGCTGTCACCACATGCTCTAACTAAGACTTTTATATTTTTCATATTGTGTAAAAATTGTGGTGTGTGTTTCTTCTGGTCCTACGTCCTTTTGCGCGCTCAAAGTTTTTAATCATGCGTTACAACTAGCCCACCTAGCCATTTTGTTAGTGTAAAAAGTTGCCCATGCAGGCCTGCAGGGAGTACTGAAAACCCAAACGACATTACAGACAAGCACAAGCAAGGTTTGGGGCTTTGCGTAGGCAGAGTGCTTTGGGGAACGCAACATATAAATCTGCAAGAATTGGGCACACACCCAACAGCCAGTATCAAGCATGCTCTTTACCTTTCCAGTGAGTTCGTAAAAACTTGCTTCACAATAGGTAAGCAGATATAAACACATCACAAAATGGAGTAGAAGTTTTGTTTTATCTGTTAGCAGGATACTGCAGGCCTTGAGCCCAGAACAGCAGGGCAAATGACCAGAAGTAGTTATATATGATACTTAAGTTCCTGTGTAGTAACGCCCATATTTCAAGTATCATGAATTACCAACTCACCAATCAGCCATTCTGTTAGGTATATGTGGATGGTGTGTGTGCATGTGTGTTGTGTGCGTGTAAATAAGTAATGAACGTTTAAAAAAAAATAGTTGGTTTAATAAACACACGAAGCACAAGGCTAACGAATACACAATAAGAAAAACAATGATCAATAAAAACATATCATTCACACGCATCACATCATAAAAAAATGTACGACATGGAACCATACAGGTGTGTTACAGTTCAAGATTCATAGTTCTCATTCTCTTTGTGGACTGGTGGTAGTTTGTCCCAGTCACTTGATCATTAAAAAATGTTTAAATGTCTTAGTGAGCTCATTCATCTGATAGCTACAGGGTATAGATATGTAAAATGCAGCGATCATAGGCTAGTGAGTGCAATCCTTGCCCCCAGTTTGAAGAAACACACACACAAAAATAACACTAATGCACAGGCCAACCAGGTATAGCCAGGAAAAAAAACAGAACACTTTAGAATTCCCTAGAAAACAAATACGACACCTAGAACAAAAAGAAACAAAATACATAGAGGAAACCCAAACTAGACCGATTTCTGGATCTGCAATCGAAGTTGGAGGTAAAGCATCAATGCAAGAAGTAAGCAACATCTCTTGAACCACAAAAGACTGGATAAAGAAACAACAACAGATAAGTGGGTGGCATAGATAAATAGAATTTGCTTAGCTATTAAAGCTATCAATAAGTATAAGCCCAGGACATATGGAATTGTGATATCAAAGCGGATGTCGTTATCAGGATGCTCTGAACACGTGGTGTGTTAGTCCATTGAAGCATATTTGTGTGCTGTGTTCCTGCAATTAAAAATCAGTTCAAGGTTAGCGTCAGTGTGTGTGTATTTTTTGTTTCCCCGTGCCTCGAGTCTGGTGCGCGAGTGCGAGTTGAGCGTGCTACTTTGATCAATAACGAATGAGTATTTTTGGCGAGTGCACGAAAGCAAATCGCCTTCGCTCAAACAGCAATAATCTCTTTTTTCGTTTCATTATTGCGACTTTGGCAAGGGGCGCGCGCATCCGTAGCCAATTCGATCCATATCCTAGCAATTTAAACCAACATGGCCGCCTCCAAAGTGACGGAAAAGCCAAACGCGGCGTCAATTTATCCAATTTCTAATAGAATTTCGAATTCAAGTAGTGAAACTCACCGAAGCTAATGTTACAACGCCCCCCCCCCCCCCCCCCCCCGCACCCGCTTCATGCTCCTGGAAGGACCTTGATGTGTTGGTGTGCACAGTGAGGCAAGAAGGTAGGCGCTTATATTCTGCCTTATTTTTTAAACCGTTACTGATAGAGGTGCAAGTCAAATTTGTAGTTCAATAATGATGGCGTCTATCAGCGGACTTCGTGCATGAAGCTTATGGTGGGCGCATAGCTGGAGTTGTGAGCAGTATCGCAGAATTTTCGAGGATCTCGTTCTGCCGTTTACGTGCACAGAACCTGTCTAGCGTCACAGAAGTAAATCGAGCTGGCAGTAGAAGCCCTTGCTCGGTCACTAAGGAAATGAAAATGTGCGGGTGAACTAAGTAGCGCGCGTACTTGTGTCTTTTTCCTATGGTGGTGGTTCCAGCTTACCAAGAAGCAGCGGTCATACAAAAATAGAAAGCTGCACAGAACCTGTGCTGGTCCGTCACACGGAGTTCACGTTTTCGCACTGAAAAATAGTGAATGCCAGGCCATAAAATAAAGCAGGAATGTTTTTAACTCCTGTTTTGTTCATTTTTGTTGGCAAAAGCTCCTCAAATACTTGTGCTTGAAGAGCACTGCTGCAAAGTAGGAGAGATGTAGGGGTGAAACTGCACAGACGAAGCGCAAATGTTTTCTGTTGAAAGAAATGTACGGCGGTAGCCAACTGCAAATGTGCACGCTATTGATAATCAACTAGATTGACTCTTGGAACAAATATTGGTACATGTTGTGATGTGCACTGTATGGCTTTTCACATTACGTTATTGATGTTCTTGAAATGTTGAATTCTCAGCACATTTATGCGTCGTGTCGCACCAATTATAAGTAGGAATCATATACATGTGCACCGTTTATTACTGTTACTGTTCATGGGAAACAAAAAAAAAACCTGTACACTATTGAAAAAGCGCTGCGCAAAGAGATGCATGTGACTATCACATACCCCAGCCTGCAGTGAACTAGACCTGCCACGGTGGTCTAGTGGTTATGGTGCTCGACTGCTGACCCGCAGGTCTCGGGATCGATCCCGACCGCATTTTCGATGAAGGTAAAAATGCTTGAGGCCCGTGTGCTTAGATTGAGGTGCACGTTAAAGAACCACAGGTGGTCGAAATTTCCAGAGCCCTCCACTACCGTGTCCCTCATAATCATATCGTGGTTTTGGGACATTAAACTCCAACAATAAAAAAATAAAATATAGTAATGCAGTTAGCTATATTACTTGCACAAGTCTGGTTCTCCTGATATCATGATGGCACCTGCGCAATTGAGCTGTGCCAGTCTTGCTGCATGTGCAGTAGTATCTCTACAGTTTCTTGTGACTGGTTATTCTAAATATTCCGTGGAAATGTGGCACCCGTCTCATGCCTCGCATTATTGATAGTAGCATGACACTCTCTAGTTAATTTCAATGGCTCCTTTAAGTTCTACGAGGTGTGATTCTATTGTTTTGAGGTGTGGCTTAGCATGTGTCTGGACACTGACATTAAACACCACCTTGCAAAAAAGAGCTATAGAACATTGGCTAAGAGCAAGACATTGCCTATGAAATTTTTTTTTATTTGTTATAGCAACAACTTGTTGGTTTGAGCGAGTCAGTCCATCTTGCAAAGAACTTTAAGCAGTACAAAAAAATGAGGACAAAGATGACGAACAAACTCAACAGGACGAGTGCTTCTCTGTTTTTCTATCTCTTTTTCGTGTCTGTTTCTTTCTATATGTTTATGTCTCTTTCTATGGATTTCTATCATCTTTGTTTAATGTTGGCACGTTTTTCTTGTGACCGTGGTGATTTTTCAATAAAATTTCAGTTGGAAGTTCAACGCTCATCATTGTGTTTGTTCCTCATCTTTGTCCTCGTTTTTTTTTTTCACACTGCTTCCAGTTATTCGTTTCGTACTTAATCTGCACTAGCAAGTGTGCTTTTTTACCTTCTGTCGTCACATTGTGTTTTGTTACACGTATTCTCCTTGATATGTAAGGTTCTAAGTGAATCTGCTTAGCCATGTTTGTTTAACATGTTGTTATTGGCACAATGTTTGGAAAATGGAAGTACAAAGCAGAGACAGAGGAGCGCCATCTGTTTAGCCATTTAGGAGTGATAGTGGTTGAACTCAAGCCTTTCGGGAGAGTTAAAAGAAGCATTTATAAGAACTCCACTAATCAGAATGAAGGACCCTGCTCTGCACCTCTGATCTCATCCAGTCAAAATAAGAAAAAAAAGTCAAAATGGCGTGGGTTTGGCAAGCAAAATTGAACTAGACAGTATGGCAACTGTGTGGAAATGGAAAGACTCATGTTCACATGTAGAAAATTAGAAAATACACCTGAATTGGAGGGTTTCCATCTTGAAAGCCCGATGAGGTAGAACTGCATCGTTTCTTGCAACTGCTCACAGCTTATTTTTTTAGGGAATGTTTATTTGACCACTGTAAATATCACTGGTGCGCTGTGGAGGAACAAACATGCTTTTTGTGACAGCTACAAAGTTAGTTTGTCATTTTATGAAATACTTCAAATTGGAGTGTGCCTATTACCTGCAGCCCAGTCAATGTCTTTTTTTTTATTTAAAGACATCTTATATGGGTTTATAGAGCTAAGCTTGGCAAATTTTATTAAAGTGTAACATATCTTGCCGCTTATAATTTGCACTCTACTGCTACTCAACCCCTGCTACTATTAGACTTTCTTTAAACATGTGGGCTCACTTTCGGAGCGTTTGCAAGCGCGCTAGTATAATTGGGAATACTTTGTTATGATCGGCCTGCCTGGCTTGGCGCCGCTTTGACGCATGAGACGTTGCGGCTAAGACTACCCTGATTTCTTCCGGGTCAGCGGTTCCAGAGATGCCCCAAGAGCGGCGACAACACGAAGGTCGTTCGTCTAATATTCTCAGGTTGTCTGCGCCCCTCGTAAAAC
The DNA here is from genome assembly GCF_013339695.2 of Rhipicephalus sanguineus. Taxonomy (NCBI): domain Eukaryota; kingdom Metazoa; phylum Arthropoda; class Arachnida; order Ixodida; family Ixodidae; genus Rhipicephalus; species Rhipicephalus sanguineus. The sequence goes on from NC_051177.1 coordinate 317,161, forward strand.
CCTTTGGGCACGCCTGACCGACTGACAGATTAGGAAGAGTTGTTGGCCGTCGAGGCGGCTTGCTTCGTCGTCAAGGTGCCCCGGACAAAGGGCCCAGCGTCTGGGAACCGTCTGCGGATGCATTTCCCACGTTCCCCGTGGCGCCTTGTTGCCGCTGTTTCCACAATTCGTGGTCTACCTGGCGCTGCATACCCATCATTGCAACAGACTACGAAATTGACTTCCACGCAAGACTCAACGTCTTCGTGCTGTGCCGTGTAGTGCGCGGTGGGCAGTGTTTTTCCCTCGCCATGGGACGAACTGGATGTGCCTCTTTCTCCTTTCGTTGGTTGGGAAGGAGGCGGCGTTTCACCTTCCCCTTTTGGGGGCGGAGGTGAAGATGGAAATTTTCATTGGACTGTCCTCGCCTCCATTGTTTTTTCCTACAGGGAACCCTGGGAAGGCCAGGACATAAAATGCGAGCGCCGATGCGCTCCCGGGGAGCTCTCACAAGTTCTCTCAAGCTCTTACAAGCTCCGAGAAGCTCCCAGAAGCTCGAGAGCTTCCATGATGCTAACCCCATCATGTAGCAACACGCTACCTGTAAATAATGTAATAAACGTCAACTGTTAACAGCTCCGGGCTCCTCTCCTCGACATCTCCCCGGGACTCTTGCTGGCTCCGGTCCTCTGGGCAGAACCCCGATTACATCAACTTGTTGTTTTTCCTTACCAGAATCTGCTGCGACGCGCCTTTTTTCAAAGTTTGTCACATGAGCTTCCATTCTGACATAAAAGCTGGTGCATTTCCTGTGCGCCTGGAGTGCTCAGTTTCAATATCGCCTGGATTGGAGCCCTCAGTTTTGATGATTAATATCGCAAATGAAGTGTGTTTTTCAGGATTTTTAAAAAATGGGTATGCCATAAATTGTCACGTGCTACAATTTTTCCATATAAACAACTGCCCTCGAATTAAGAATTAAAGTGCTAATTAATGAGTGTATGTTAATTGCTCATTTCAGCAGAACTTTAGGTGCACCAAAGTTTTTCCACCTCTGCATAGAGTTCCTTTGTAAAAGATGAGGCGTGACAGTCATGGCATTTTTATTAAAAATCTGTATGTAGCTGCATATGGGCTGTCAGCTCATTTCCTGCAAACAAGTGTTACTGGGTATGTGGAGCTATGCATGTCCCATGCATGGTAATAATATCTGGGGTATAACGTCCCAAAACAATCATATGATTATGAAAGACGCCGTAGTGGAGGGCTCCGGAAATTTTGACCACCTGGGGTTCTTTAACGTACACCTGTATGTCCCATGCAATAAAACTCTTTGATGTCACTTTGGGTTGCCTTGCCACATACGTCATAAAAAGAATGCTTATCGCATTACTTTCACCAAAGTTATTGCGTATGTGTGGGACAGGTCTCTTATTGCACAACCATGGTCTCAAAAAGTTTTCCACTGTAGTGACCTTCTTAGCTTGTGTTTTACCACAATTCATCGCAAAGCTTCACTGCATAACTAAAATGACATGAATTTTAAAATTTTTCGGGTCGTTGCTCTAAATGAAAGCACGGGGTGTCGAGTACCCTAAAAAGAGTCTCGTGGTGCCTGGGGATGCATTGCATATATTTTTAATACCGCTTCGTTCAACCAGCAGTATCGGTTTCGAGAGGGCGGCTTCATAGTGACGTGTCAAGTCTGCCCGTGACGTCACGGGCAGACTGCAACCCACGAAATATGCACCTGCTGTCCTTTGCTGCCAGTCGAACGTGGTTCATGATGAGTGAACTGTCGTCTAGTGCCTCCGACAGCGATTTCTGTGATTTAGGCTGCATGCAGAACCCAGACTTCGCAAACCAAGTGAGCTGACTTGAAACGTCATAGGGCTCTCCATGCGGTGAAGCTGCCTTGCAGATGCTGGGAGATGAAAACTTTAAAATCAAACTTAAATAGTTATACGTGTTTTCCCGGATGCGGTGTGGGGAGAGCGTTAACACTACATGCCAAGGAAACCAAAAACGTCCGTTTTGCTGCACTTCAAAATCATGTCAGTACTCCTTTAACGAATCTGTGCATTCTGCACTGCAAGCATGCGTAGACAGTGACTGACATTACTCAGCTTACATCATGACATATCATTCTGTGCCATCTACAGTTTATGAACACAAAACACTGGGAGTGGCTTCAATAATTGTCTTTTTATGGACAAATTTCAGTTGCCACACTACATGGAAGCATGGATGAGTGACAAGCCACAGCGCATCAACGAGAGGCCAGCAAAAGTGAACCTTTAAAGGCTAATGTTCTGGGGTAAATCCTGCATGATGAACAGCACACGTGCACATGCAGCATGTTGATGATGTAGTGTATTCTTCTCTTGAGTCTTGCTTGCTCTTGCTTTTCATCAAAAAATTTATTACCGCATAAGATGTGCTTAGCATAAAAAGAATTCTTCGCTCTAAACAACAGCTTGTTTCACAAAATGTGCTGGTGGCAGGCAATTACGGCGCCTTGTGCATTTTGTATAGTAATGAGAGGTACTAAAGGCAATTTTTTTTTCATGTACAAGTAGTATAAATGACTGCTTTTCGGTCTATTAATGCAATGCCCACTTGCATGTGCCTGAAGCTAAGCTGAACACAATGCAAAGTGTGCTGGCTATCAGGAATTATACATGCACTCGCATGGCAACAATTATTCTGTAATTAAACTCTGAAATAACCTCACTGTGCAACATATGTCATGCAATAAATACACTTATTCTTTATTACCGTTTCTCAGCAACACTCATTTCTCGGCAAATTTGGATATGGGCAACCTGTTGTTCCAATGTTGATAGTGGGTTTACTCGTGAAGCTCATGCTTCAAAGCACTTCCTAGGTGACACTCCGACCTTAAGTTAATACGAATCTTTTAAGTGTGTCTCTATTCCCACAGAACTTTTGCCGAAAATAATTGGCGAGTATGGCCTTGCCTATGGGTCTTTGAAGTGCATCTTCTGTTAATAAGTGCTCGTAATTGTCTGTGGCCAGTATTTCAATGAAGGCTAAAATTTCAGGAAACGAATTTACATGCAGTGCATCACTTGTTACACCACTAAAACAAAATAATTTCTGAGCTCGTGGCAATTTCTATTCAGGCCACATGGTTTTGAGAACACTGAAGAACTGAGAGTTTTTGGTGCAAAGTTAAAAAAAAAGCATTTTGTACCATTCTTTTCCCTCTTAATAACATACTGCCATGAAACCAAGGCGAGTAAAAGTCCTTGATTACTTTATCAATAAAAACTGATTCAGTGCTTCAGATTAGCAAGCCTTTAATGTTGAAGTAAGCCCCGTATTCTGAAATGCTCGTTGCCTCAGCGAGGAGGCCATAACTGCTTCAGGACGCCTTTCCGTGTATTCTATAACGCTTCTTACCAAGGTTCCCTCACTGAGGCCTTCCTTGGTGCTCTCTTGAGTTAAGGTAGCACTAGGGCAACCTTCGTGCCTCCTTACCTCGCTCCTCGCACTAAAAGGGTGCTTCTCTGCAGTAATAGGACATGTTTACTAGCGAAAAAAGACGTGGACGAGAAGAAGGAATACAGGACACGTCTCGTCCACGTCTTTTTTCGCTAGTAAACATGTCCTATTATTCACGTTACCAACTAGCCCAACTTTCCGCCTTAAATGCATCTCTGCAGTACTTTGTCAGTGACACTGTGTCCAATCTTTTTTTTTTTTCGATTGATTCCTTGTACTTCTGCACGAGCTCTGTAATTATATCCTTCCCATTGCCGATCAAAATTGCTTGTCGGGCATGTTTTTTAATGTGCGGCTCAACAGCGGCCAAAATTTTTCATTAAGGTGGTGCAGCACGAAGAGGACAGGGTACACAGAGACGACGAAGATGGAACGCTTACTGCCAACTCATGCTTTGTACCTCAAAGGGTTAAACATTCTTTAGCGAGACCCGTATTACACCTTCGAATGTGTACCACCCTGTGTTTGTGACATCATATACTACGTCCTACCTTCCCGTGCAGGCAGTCAAAAACAAATGGTGATCCTCCTGCACACAAATCGTTATTGCAGTCACCGCTGTCGGGTTCCCAAAAGCTGTCGAAGCTCACTGCAGTGTCAAATGAAAAAGAACCACATGTCCTGCATGGTTTCCTGCTTGTCATTCGGGCTGGCTATCACAGGAAAATATTAGCAACTGCCTTAAAACGGGCTATATTCAGTGAAAACAGCTCTCAATGGCACAAAATAAACTTCATACCAGTAAGCACACATAAAGTGAGAACAGCCAAGATGCAAGCATTTATGACAAGAGAAATCAACAAGAAAGGAGACATGGTGAGAAAAAAATTTCCACACTCCATTAACATTGGTCCTTGCCTTATTAACTGAAACGTCATGCTTCCTTGTTTAGAGGGTACAGGTATATGTGGCTTTGTTGGTAGGTGGGTAGCTGCAATTTGAAAACAACTACATTTTTCCATTTGTGTGAATGTAAAAAAAATGCTGAAAGTACACGGTAAACCATTCATGTGTGTCACTTTGTGAACCATTAAAGCAGCATATGCGGAATCGGCAACAGACAGGCATGTACACTCTTGTGACAGAGCATCGCAAAAGCAAAGGTCGAGGGATGAAGCAACACAATAGTCAAAGGTCACAGGTTCTCAGTAAAGAAACAAACCAAACAGCACAAGTGACATTCCCATTTCTGTTGTTTTGATGTCAAGTACAAGAGCAATATATGAAAAAAAAAACTAATTTCAGTATAACAAAGGAGCAAGCATTTGTAGCTACAAATGTTGTTGGTTGTGTGCATCTGCTCTAGTCTGCAAATGGCAGTTGTAGGTAGAAGAAAGTGCAGTAGCAATTGAAGGCGTGCATTCGTGGAATGGTGAAAGTTACAGTGCTGGGCTGAACTGAACCAAATGAAGTATCCCATGCCTATAGAAGTGTGTCACCCATCTAGAAGTTAAATGTACCATCTAATCTAATAATGGTGCATTTAACTTCACATTTTGCATTAAGCCAGTTGTAAAGTCTCATGACCAAAGGAAAACTTGTCCTAAAAAAGGTGCACCTTTACAACCACCAACTGTAGAAACAAAGTTGCAGGTGCATTCACACCACTGATACACCCGTGCGACAACATGAATGAAAGCAGTCATGCTGCTTCTCAAAACATTTCGCTTCTCTTATCTACTCACCATGTAGACGTATCCTTGTCATTGTATGTCCAAATATTGAACACTAGCAATGTGATGTAACCAGCAGTTGCAATTATTTCTTATTGCCACCTGGCGTCTAAGGATCCTGCTCGGCTCTTTTTTTATAGAAGCATGGACACTTTCATTACTTTGAGTGCACGTGCCCTAGATTTTTAGCATCAACTATATTAAAACTCAATCACATGCGCGGGCAGAATAGCTATTGCAAGTAATACCGGTGACACGCAGGCACTTTTGATCGCAGTCAAGGTTGATCCAGACCGGATTTCTTGATCGCGATCATCAATCATTGCTGCTGCTCGGTCCAGACTAATCCGCCCGCATCGAGTTTGACGCATACATCAGTCAAATCGCGATCTGGGAGCCAGATATCGATGCGCAGATCGCTGATAGCAATTAAAAGTGACCGTGTAGGTACACCTCATCCGGATCGAGCCCAATCCCGATCGGTCGTGATCACGATCAATTGCCCGTGTGACACCGGTATAACGATCAGCGAAGTGCTTTCGTTCATGCCAATTTCCAGAAACACACAATATTCTCAGCTACACTGACAATGGCAAAGAAAACGCATCTCGAGGCGTTCGACGGGATTAAAGACAAGGACGGACGGTAAGTGACAGTGCGACTATGGCGGCTACCATAGCGCGACAGGGCTACATGGGATCATACACACCCGGCCGGCGAGCACGGACGCGCCGTCCTCCATTAACGTCAACAACAACACAAACCTCGCGCGCCAACCCGCAAACGACGAGCAGCAACGCTCTCCTAGGGATAAAAAATTCGGCAGATCTCACGTACCGTGGGAGTCGATGTTATGCGAAGCATGCGGTGGCTAGGGGACTTTGGCGTAACTTTTTTTACTCAGCGACACGTTATAAAATGACGCTAAAGATTTGTATAAATTTTATACGCACACATATATATGTTGAAGAGCCGCATATCAGTATATAACCAGTTACGGTTTGGTATGGAACGTGGGTATTACCAACACCAGAAGCGGTAAGCTGATATGTAGTGCTTATACGTGTCCCGAGAAGGCACGCACGTTTCACGAACCCATGTACATGTGAGCAAGAAGTTCGTGACAGTTCTTCAACAAGGGCATCATCACCGTGATCAGTGAGCACCAGTGAGTCACCAGTGAGTCATGACTTGTTATAGGATCCGGTCGGGATCGTGGTGACGAGGGGTCCATGTGTAGTGAAGTATGTGGTATAGTAGAGCTGTTGGAATTCGTGGATACCTCGGTCATTTCGTCGACAAATTGTCTGTCGACAGAGCCAGCGACATGTCGGAACCTGAAGCCACCCATCGCGTTGGTGAGGTATAGGCCGTCGAGGCTGGTAGGCCTGGATAGTGCTACCTAGATCAGCATCAGTGGATGGTGTTTGTCGTATTCGTAGACTACCTGGGTGTATGTGGCCTACGTAGCCTAGTCTACAAAGCGGCTGTCAATCAATCTGGCATCATCCTCGGTCAGCATGAGGCCATCGCCCAGCCTCGTAAGAAATGAAGATGACACTGCGCCGTTCTGGTGGACGAAGTGCACTTTACGGTGTGATGATGAGGATATCATATGTAACTTTCGTTCATATATTCCCCCGGGGTCGAGCAATGCTTCAATATAGCTTGCTGAATCATAGGAATACGAACGTAATGTTTATTAGAGTGCTATAAAAGAGGAGCCAACAATGGAACTACAGACCTTAATCTGATATGACGCCTGTATCGTAGGAGTATATATTGTAGGAGTATCATGTAGTGTTTATTGCTTTCTTGTAAAATTAGATAGCCAGCACCACAATGACAATTGACGTTGGACCGATATTACGCCTGCGTAGGCTATTTTTCCAAACCACTTTATAGACCTGGCGTGGCTTAGTGGTAGAATACCTGATTGCCACGCAGAATGCTTGGGTTCGATTCCTGCTGGGATCCTAATTTTCATTCTTTCATTCGTTTAGTCAAGGCTTCCGATGTTGGTTTTCCTTAACGCTTTAGCATTTAAGTAACCAATGTCTGTTCTCGCCGTTCCTGGTTAGATATAAACTGTCAATCACCTGTGGCGCATACCCGTACACCGCAGCCCATGGTAAACGGGTATGTGCCACACGTGTCCAGTGGAAAGGGTTTGACGACGTACGCGACAGGATTTTAACGTTATTCATGTCATGACCCGGCAATCATATTCGTCAAATCCGCTTACCCTCCCATGCAAATTTTGGCGTACACCAAGTTAAGGAGGCGATCATGAGAGCACCCAGACGTAGGCGGCTAGATAGATAGATAGATAGATAGATACGTAGATAGAAACGCTCAAAGTGTCAGAGGTTCGCTAAGAAATGCTTCGCATTTAAAAGAGCATTGCACGTGTTCCTAGGTAGTACCCAGACATAGGGAGATCTTCAAGAAGCAAACGGGGAAAATGTCCCCAGATCCAAGTTACCCGGATGGAGTCTGTGAGAAAAGAAACGCTCGTCTAAAAAGCCACCAAAACATGCCCGCGTTGCCAGACCATTTTTTGGTGCTGTCCCTAGGAAATTTCAAGTAAGATGTACCTAGGGCTCTACGTGGCTCTACGTGCGTGCGAGACGTTGATGATGCGATTTAACCACGGAAATGCAGGTGGCTTGATTTAATGGACGCACGAATAAAGGTGCATCCTTGCTGCTTTCTTTGGGAAGGGCCACTTTTAGATGCGAAGTACCTTATGGCGGAGTTCAATCCGGTGGTGGTGGTGGTGTGCGGCGTGACCACCCTTGCTGCGCATGCGCATACCCTCTCCACTTCCCCTCTCCGCTACCCCTCTCCTCCTCTCCCCTCTCCTCTCCACTTTCCCTCTCCCCTCCCCCTTTCCACTCTTCCTCTGAAACGCGGGCTAGACATGCCGAAATTCTCTCCTGCGCAAAGCCGCGATGAGCACCAGCGCATGCGCGTCCCCTCCCCCTCTCTCTCCTCTCCTACGCTGCCCCCCTCTCGCACGCCTGCCGACTGCGTTCGCCGCTCGCCCTGTGCGAATTAACGGCCAGGCTAGAGGGAAGACAAGACGCGCGTAGCGTTCCTCTTCACGTTGCACGACGCGAGGTCGGTAGCATGCCCAAAGAACGCCAACGGAACGCGATCGTGCAAGTGCTCCGGCTTCGCATCGCTTCATGGTCCCCTTTAGCGGGAAATGGTGTAATTTTTTGACTAAGGGGCACCCCAATGGACCACAAACAATCCCCATTACATCCGATGGATGTTCAGTGCCGGATGTTCGTGAGTCCAGTGGACATCCGTACACATCCCAATGACGTACGGCGGATATCTGACGGACCGTCCCGCGCACACAAAAAAATCACAGCATATCCACGGAGTGAATGATGATGAGTGGGCGAAGCTGCGGAGGTTCATCGGTAAACCGTGAATCTTCCGTGAATTCTGCCCAGTACATCATCACCGACGTGAGATCGGGCGCGTTTATACTAAAGGTTCGATGAGTTATGACGACTTGCAGCGCACTTTAATTTTACATGTACGCTGTGAATTTTCATTGTTTAGAAAATCATTGCTTAGAAAACATCTGACGTCTTTCGTTAAGCAGCTGGCGTCTTTTCGTTTTGCTTTAGAAACATCTGGCGTTCTTTCGTTTTGCTTTTACAAAACACCTGGCGTCTTTTGTTGGTTTATTTCATCAATCAACGGCGTTTTGAACAAAATTTTTATTGTTTAATCACGCACAGGAGAAATCTCACCAGGCACTACCTTGGAGGTAAAGAATGGCTGCTAATGGGAATGAGAGACAGAAGAAGTCGGCTTTTAGCTAACGCTGCGAATTTTTTATTGTTCAACAACGCACAGGAAAAATCTCCCACCGGCACCACCTTGCAGGTCAAAGCGTAAGACTGGTTACATACTACGCTACGAGGGACGAACGGGTGCCGCTATAAGGAGCTTCGCCCCTAAAAGGCGTTAAACTGGACGTCCTGGACACGTCTTTCACGGATATTCAGACGTCCGCTGGACTCAATAATTTAGACATGAACGTCCACGGGACACTTGTCGGATTTTAAATGCGGACATCCGTGATAAATCCGGAATTTTTGAAGCCTTAATTAACCCATATATGCCCAGTGTCCTACATATAGGACGCTTCTTTGATGCACTCTAACATCGCTATTTCTTTAGCTGATGACTAGCGCCGCCTACCGCACATCAAGCAGGCCTCATTGAGGCCTGCTTGATGTGCTGTAGGTGGCGCTACTCATCAGCTAAAGAAATAGCGATGTACTGGGGAGTGCATCAAAGAAGCGTCCTATATGTAGGACACTGGGCACATACGGGTTAATAAAAGACTTACATGCATCATTCAGTTCCACAATAACAAGCCTAATATCTAAATTAACAGTTACGACTATTCAAGTTAATATACAGTGCCTTTATCATGCATATTTTGGCTAATTTGGTGCACGTGGAAGCAGTTCTCATACATTTATGATGACTGCACACCAATGTAACTTACATTAAATATGTTGAATGGGCTCTTGCTGAGGATGTTGTGTCTTGAGGTAATATGTTGTCACCCATGGAAACTTTACCAGTAAGAAGGTCTTTTAGTTGCTTTGAGGGCACATATTTGTGAACGCAATAGCACAGTAAAGAAAGTGAAGCATGGTGCATAGGTTTTTAGGAGTACAGCTTCTGAAGCATTGAAAATGGAGAAGTATGAGTTGGTTTTTGTTGGTGTATCGCTTGTCATACTTCAGCTTTTTCCATGCCTTTAGAGGTTGTACTCTATTCAAGAATCAGAGCACCAATTATATGAACCATTCGTCACTTGCTTTACTGTGCTGTTGCGTTCACTAATACGTACCCCAAGGCAAATATAGGACAGTCTCACTGGTAACAGTTGGATGAGTGACAACATATTAGCACAGGGCACAAGATCCACAGCAGCAGCCCATTCAACAACACCCATAGCATCCCCAGCAAGTTCAACATCATTAATGTTGATTGCATTGGTACACAATCAGAAATAATGCATATAAGCCTTTTAATAAGACTTGTGCAGCTTTTCATGACGATCTGACTGAGGCATAGACTTGCACATAAAGCAGATCAACAGCATTTTTATTAAAAAGCATACTTTAAACACATCACTTGTATGCATAAAAACACCTGGCACAGCAGACCCTAGCATATGAACACATGAACTAAAAGCCGGTAAGGACCCACAAGAATTGAAAATAACAAGATAAAGTGTACAAGTTAATTTCAGCATCAGTAGAATAGTACAGAAGCGAAATAATAAATGCACCTTGAAGTCACTTAACACAACATAAAGTCTAGTGTTCCTTTACTAAGTAATCTGCCCTTAACTTGTTTTACTTGTCCACCTAAAGCAGTGATGTTAACATGTTTTTCTGAAGGAAAACAGAATTACTGGAATAAATTGACTACGCTTACACCTGAACTACAATACTGCAACCTAAAGGAACAGAATAGAAGTGAACAAATACCGGGCACAAGGAATACACACACATTTTGTATAGACATGAAATGGCATGTTTCCAACAATAAACAGTAATCCACATGATGCAAAAAACAGATGGGCTCTTTCATTGGATGTCATGAATATATAGACTGATAGCAATGACACATTATCTGTAGGCATACCCAGAGCAAGGACTGCACAGAAAAGTTAATCTATATAAAGTAGAACTACGGCATGCAACATACAGCAATGTATACCCAATGTAGAAAACTGATTGGGATACTTCGCTAAGGCACACCTTTCCTGCAGCAGGAAAATGTTCTCGGTTCAGCAAATATACTGGGTGTCCCAGCTATCTTTAGCCAAGGGTTGAAAATTACAATATTAAAGGCAGGCGAGTGAAATCAATTGCGAATTGCTGACAGCCGCCTTGCGCACCACAGACAATTTTCTGTTCCGTAATTGATTAATTTGTTAATTAGGATTAATGAATTAAATTGCTAAATATTGACTTTAGGCAAGAAATGCGACTTGCAAAGTTCGAGAGTGTCTTCAGAAACCCCCATTGCATTATTTGCGATAAAGAAAGTCTATCATATACGATGTTTTCCAAGCTGCAAAAAGAACCACGTGATCCTGCTCTCAGCTGTGGCTTAACCACGTGGTTCTTTTTGCAGCTTGGGAAAAATTGTATACGTGAGACTTTCTTTATCGCAAATTATGCAATGGGGGTTTCTGAAGACGCTCTCGAACTTTGCCAGTTGCATTTCTTGCCTAAAGCCAATATTAGCAACTAAATTAAATAATCCTAATTGATAAATTAATCAATTACGTAACAGAAAATTGTCTGTAGTGCGCAAGGTGGCTGTCAGCAATTTGCAACTGATTTCACTCACCTGCCTCTAATGTTGTATTTTTTAACCCTTGGCTAAAGATAGCTAGGACACCCGGTATATGTGACTAAAACACAAACACACAAAAAAAGACGTGGTGAAGGTATCTCGCACTAAATTATACGCATAACACTGTGGTCTCACAAAAGTATGGCTATGCAATGACAGCAACGTATATTATGTAGAAGATAATGGAATCCTTTGTCGCGTAAAATTATGTATATTAACAGGCTCTTGCAGGTTATTTTACAAGAGGGCTGAACACTGGTCTCACAAAAGTGCGGCTTTGCAGTGACGTCGAGATAGTGCTACGGGATGCAATGCAGATAACAAATAAAAGTTAAAAAAACAGCTTGCACTCTACACTGTGTATGAACCATGCACTGGCATCTTCAATGCTAACAGTGGGTCAACAAATAGATACACATATAGGACAAACAAATTTAGGCAAAAAATATCTCGTATTTATAGTTGTGGTTTCCTCGCACATATTTTGTACAGAGCCACAATAAAAAGAAGCAATGCATGGCTTGCAGTGACCTCACCGTAATTGCCATGTCATGTTAATGTTACCAGTACACCGCATCAGGTTCTTTCTTATGCATGCACAGAGCCCAGAACAATCCAGCGGCGTTGTGATCACATCGAAGTCGGTTAACTGTGACCTAATTATGCTACCTAGATGTCATCAAAGCGATCATGTTGGAATACAGCAGGTTAAGAACCTGAATCCATGAAACCACATGCAACCTTGGGTCTTGCGGCGGCACGGGTCTTGCGGCGGCACAATGTGCACTTGGTTCAAGCTTGTCTGCACTGTCTTACAGATTGCCGCTTGCACCGAATCCAGCAGTCGTCTTCAGGAATCCGCTTCTGCGCATGATCGTGTATCGACACCCTTCGAGCAGCTGCTCGTCCCCCCCCGGATCGGATGGTCTGATACGGGATTCGTATCATCTATGGACTGAGTCACCTGACTTGCGTGACTTGGACTCTTGGGAGCCCATCCGCGCATGGCGTGCTACCTCAGCATCACCAGCTGGCCACTTCTGGCCTGCTATAAAGCCGACAGCGAATGCTACGCTCTTCAGTGGGTCTTGCGGCGGCACAATGTGCACTTGCTTCAAGCTTGTCTGCACTGTCTTACAGGTAGGGCCAAAATACGACTTCCCTTGCTATAGGAACGACGATCGATGTCTAATGCTGCTGCCTGACCCACTTATGACGGCATTATCGTTCTTCTCTGTCAGTAGAATTTTGTTGCTATTATCCGGCGATGTTGAGAGCAATCCTGGCCCTGACAAGTTAAACGAAAAACTGTCGCAGCTGCTCGAGGGACAAGAAAAAATCCGTTCTGAGCTCTCTTCATGGACAGCCAAGTTCGCCTCCCTCGAAGAAAGGCTAAATAGGCTTGAGGCCTCGGTATTATCAGCCAAGGAAGCAATTCCACGTGTTGAACAACTTGAAAAAACGGTAACTCATCTTGCTAACTTGGTGTCGAAGTTAGACAACCGTTCTGACGAACTTGAAAACAGGTCCCGTAGAAATAATATTATTGTCTACGGACTGCCTGAACACCATTCTGAGTCTCCCGGGCAGCTGCTTGATTTGTTCACGAGCCTAATGTCTGATAAACTTGGTCTTGAATGTACCGACATCGAACGATGGCACAGACTTGGAGCGCGCAGAGGGGGAAAGCCCCGCCCTGCTATATTTAAATTTGTGGACTACAGATCTAAACTTGCTGTTTTAAAGAATGCCAGAAAGCTGAAAGGAGCACAAATATATGTAAACGAGGACTTCTCAGAGCGCGTTAGAAAGGTACGCAGCGCCCTTTGGAAACTTTCAGCTAGCCAAAGAAAAAATGCCACCACCTCTCGTCTGCAGTATGATTCCTTGCTGATAGATAACACACGTTACGTGTTAAGCGAAGCGGGCGACTCTATCATTCAAGCCAAGAAGCAATCTTCTCAGCCTCCTGGAACTTGACTCCGCTCTGATAACTTTTCTTTAGCAAATATTAATGCCCGTAGCATTCTTAACAAGATTCAAGACTTTCATCACTTCGTTGCATGCTATCATCCTTCTGTAATATGCGTAACAGAAACTTGGCTTAATGAACATATCATGGACTCAGAAATTTTACCACCAGGTTACAATGTTCTGAGAAAAGATAGATGTGGCCGTCGTGGTGGTGGAGTTGCGCTCTTTGTGAAAAAAGACATTGAATTTACTGTACTTCCTGATGTAACCAACTGTGAATCTATTTGGTGTAAAATTAGGATTTGTGGTCTTACGCTGGCTATTGGAGCGGTCTATCGTCCACCTGATGCGGGTTTTGGTATCTTTTCTGATCTCATGGATTATATAGCCAAACAAAAATTAAATGGTTGCAAAATGTTAATCACTGGGGACTTCAATACCCCCGCCATAGACTGGAAGACTCTATCAGCACATGGCCAACACAAGGTCACCTGTGACTATTTGATTGACTTAACTATTTCTTTTGACCTGACGCAAATTGTTTCTTCTGCAACCCGCGAAAATGCAATTCTTGATCTTGTTTTCGTTAATGAGCATATCAAAGAATATGGCTATCATTGTGAGATTGTCGAAGGCCTGTCGGATCACAAAGGTGTCGTAGTTGATTTTAACTTAACGACTGTACCTAACCTTCCTTCACACCAGGCTGTTGTGAACTACGAGCACGCTGATGATAACTCCATAATCGAGATACTTGCATCCTCTTTTGATGAGTTTTTAAACAGCGCCAGCCATTACCATGTCGATGTACTAGTGAACCGCTTTAATGGAATTGTTGGCCGTTGTATTGCTAATTGCATTCCAACAAAGTGTATAAAACGCAATCCCAAGCATCCTTGGTACACTCGCGACATTATACATCTGATTCGCCGTATCAGGCGTCTTCGCAAACATTCCAAACCTGGCAATCCAATAAAATCCTCTGTGTTACCTAAACTGAAAAGTAGTTTAAAATCTGCTATGTCAAGTGCGAAAAGCTTCTATTTTAATAATACTTTGTCGTCGTTCATGAAAGACAGGCCGTCAAAGTTTTGGAAAGCCATCAATCCCCCAAGTCAGAGCTGTCCTTCCTCATTTATTATTTCTGATAAACCATGCTCTGATAATCTTAGCATTTCTGAAGCATTTAATGACTATTTTAAATCAGTGTTCACACGTGATGATGGGCGTAGTCCCACATTTTTTACTAACTCATCTCCACCACCTTTCCCAAGCATGCTAATTACTACTGCGGGCGTTCGTAACCTTGTACTCAAAATTGATACAACGAAAAGCGCCGGGCCAGATGGTATACCTAATATGTTTTTGAAACGTTATTCTGAATGGACCTCTCGGTATTTATCAGTCATTTTTTCAAAGTCTGTTGAGTCATCTACTGTCCCATTACTCTGGAAGTGCGCCAAGGTCGTTCCCATACATAAGGATGGCAATAAACAGGTGGTGTGCAACTATAGGCCAATTTCATTAATATCAACGTCCTGTAAACTACTGGAACACATCATCTATAAATATATCATCGAGTACTTGTCTGAACAGAATATTCTCTCACATGCTCAACATGGCTTTCGTTCTGGTTTTTCGACGGTGACACAATTACTAGAATTCTCCCACGATATTGCATCCACACTTAATGCCAGAGGGCAGCTTGATGCCATCTTCATTGACTATAGGAAAGCCTTTGATACAGTATGTCATAATAAGCTTCTCATTAAAATCAAGGAACTAATTCATGACACTAAACTTACAGACTGGATACAGGACTATCTGAGCTCAAGAACACAATTTGTTGCATTTAATCGTGCTCACTCATCTCAGGTCACTGTTACATCCGGTGTACCACAAGGATCGGTACTGGGTCCATTACTCTTCATCATCTATATAAACGATGTCGTTAAAGTAACTGCTGGGACTTCTGTGAAATTGAGACTTTATGCCGATGACTGTGTCATATATTCTGATGTGACTGGCACTCAAGATCAGTTGCAGTTAAATAAAGTTTTCGAGCGTTTTTGCGAGTGGAGTAAGACATGGCAGATGTCACTGAACTTCAAAAAAACAGTCTCAATGACTTTCTCAAATAAAAAGCATCCGTTAAAGTTTTCATATTTTAGTTGTAACCACAAGCTCGAAAGTGTAGACACTTTCAAATACCTCGGCGTTACTTTCACCCCTGACTTGAAATGGCATGCTCACATTCTGAATATATCAAATAAGGCGTTAAGAAAGCTGGGTTACCTAAAGAGAAACCTTCGAGATGCAACTAGGGAATGTAAACTAGTAGCATACAGATCTCTAATAAGGCCTCTCCTAGAGTATGCGTCTGTCGTATGGGCACCGCATCATGCCAATGACAAAGATATGCTTGATTCTATTCAGAAAAAAGCCATAAGGTTTATATGTAAGCGTTATGATCGCCATTTTTCACCTACATTATATGCTAATGAATTACAGCTAAAAAGTTTGGCTCTCCGACGCACTTGTGACCGTCTTGTCCTGTTGCATAAGATCGCTCATGGGGAAACATTTATCGATGCACCCATTGCCTTTACTAACCCTTCTTCTCGAATCACGAGGAGAAGTCACCACCTTAACATAGCTCCTTTGAAGTCATCCATTGATTGCTTCAAGTTTTCCTTTTTTCCTCACACTATTGATACTTGGAATGGTCTTCCGGGCTCCCTGCGCGAGCTGTCAAACGATGAATTCGTTGAACAATTGCCAAACTTTTTTCACTGATCAGCTGTGTATACTTTCCTGATGTTCTGCCCATTCAATGTGTATACTTCAGTGTGTATGCTCAATGTGTACACATTATCTGTGTTGTATTTAATGTGACTTAATATGATTTAGTGTGACTTAATGCGTTGTATTTTATCTTGTGTTTGTACTCACTCCTGCAATATCTTGCTGTGCAAGATGGCAGTATTTGTAAATAAATAAATAAATAAATAAATAGGAACATGAAAATATCTCCAAAAATAAAAACAAAAATACCATGGGGTAGCCACCTTCAGTCTACAGAACATGCCTTGGTGTTGCACAGTCCACAGAAGATTCCCAAAGTTGCACAAGGTTCAGTCGCACAGGCACACACAACCAAGCAGGAACTTTTCTCATATGCACCTACAGACCCTTGATCATGGCTCCAATCATTTGCAACCCAATGGTAATAACAATGGCCTCCACTTGTTCTGCAGAAACATAAAGGTGCACAGTGATTATAAACGTGTGAGGTACGGGAAAACAAAACAGTGCAAGCTTGCTTTGTTGATAATAATCAAGACATCGCACAATATAGCCTATCTGAATGACTACCTCAAGGGACGAGTCGTGATCTAGACAGCTAATTTTAACAGTCGAAGGACACTTCTGCAGTAAAACCGGATCCACGCATGAAGGTTGGGCGAGTTGGTAAGGATCCATTACGAAAGTATTAACAGCGCATAGACGTTAAAAGGTCGGGCAGGCGCCAGCAAATCAGCGCTCTTTGCCTCTACTTATCCTATCGTTGTTCGTTATCTGTGCCTTGTTACTACCTTGTTAATGCACCACACTGGCATGCCTATTCTTCCTTACTCGGTTTATACGCCTACCTTTGTTCTACTGGTTTATGACAATGCTGTAGCGTGGAAGTGACACCCATGTCTACGGAAGGAACACCTCGGCGACTGCATGCGCTTGCACTTACTATGGGAGTTCGCTTTCGCGCTCTTCATCACTGTCACTACTGTACGCACAAACGTGAGCAGATCTCAAGCGACATCTGTACATTGTTCCCCGCTCTTATTCAGCGCTCACGTATGAGATTTAAGCTTTCTGAGCTGTTCCGACCGCTTGACCATGATGCTTCGGTACGTTTAACAAGGAATCCTCGGAACAAAGACGGTTGTGTTTACAACAATTCGCAAAAACTTCAATCAATTTCTTAGTCTCCTTGCTTGTTTTCTCGCAAGCACGCCCGTCAGGTGGTCGCGACGTGCGTAGGAAGCCAGAACAAAAGTTTGACGCTTAGAATAACAGAGAGCTGAGCTAGTTGGTAAGTATTCATTCTAAAAAGACAGGGCGTGCAAACACGGGCACAAGAAAGAAGTCAGGACACCAGAAACGCCGTCCGTTTGTGGTGTCCTGACTTCTTTCTTGTGTCCGTGTTTGCACGCCCTGTCTTTTTAGAACAAAAGTTTGACTTGGAGTACGCGAGTTGTGACGGTAGGCCTAACCGCAGTTTTGTTAACGGCGTCAGCACTCCCCGCGCAAAAAATGGCCCTCTAACAACATGCACAGAATAAAAATTTGCTCACCGTGTTCTCAATGCGCCGTCGATTTGACGATTGTTCCGTCTAAAGTCCCTAGATTTTTCCCTGTTCTTAGGGAAAAATCTAGGGACTTTAGTTCCGTCGGTTCTCACTGTTGATGGCCATGACGATTGGAGCTGAACGGGCAACGCGAAACCGAAACGCCACAATAACGTACGGCGACAAGACCGACCAAAACACCGGTTCAGCGAGTCGAGGTTTTCTTTAGCCGTTTTTTTTCGGTTTTCGAACAATTAAAAATAGGTGGTTAGAAGATTTTATCTTTTCTTGAGCACTACGCCAGGAGGTGATTTTTCAGTATGACTTGCAGCGGCAGTCACTTTCAATGTAAAATCAAACGACTATTGCTGATGTTTTACATATTACTGAAATCACCGTAATCATAGCATTTAGCTCCACGTACGTGCTTAATGTGCCGACAAAAGCATAAACCAATTATTATCCGTGGGAGGACATCCGCGGGACGCTCGCTGCTGGTAAATCCGCAATCAAACATCCACTGGACTTCCACCGTATTTTAGAGTGCGGACGTTTCTTTACATCCGAAAATGTACGTCCTCCGTTTGTACGACGGATGTTATTTCCCGGACGTGGACGTTCGGCTCTAAATCGGACATCCAGTGGATAAGTGTGGTCCATTGGGACGCAGTTCGCAAGGAGGGGGAATCAGTTTTGTTTCACTTCAATGAGATCACTGCGCAGGCATAGCCGCACAGTGCATTAGGTTTCATTTTTGTGTTAACCTTGCTGGCGTATCAAGAGCATTAGTTTACGAAGCTGGTTCTTTTTGGACGACGAAGTTTGAGACATGATCGGAACAGCTAGCATGCTATGTATTCATATGAGCTGCTGTTTGGGCCTTGTTTCGTGGTTCCAGAAAAGCCAGCTTTTCTGAAAATTTAAGGTGTCTTGGAAAAACGTTTAGCTCCAATATTCCGTGATAGTCACCGAATAATCAATATTATTGCTTGTTTTAAGCAAATGCTTGTGGCGATCGAGCCACCACGCGAACGAGCGTCACGCCGAAGCCGGCCTCCCTACTTGGAGCTGGAGCATAGTATGTAGGCGCAGCGACGCAGATTGCTTATTTTCTCGTCAGATCAGTGGAGTTCCCGGTGCCTACCGAACACATCGCGGTGATCTAGGCCATCCTCAACCGATATATGTCGCATATGCATACATGGCTCCCATCGCATGCGTGCTGTATCAAGCAGATATATGAAACACCATTGCGAATAACATTTTTCTGTTGTATACGGACTTATATGAACACTGCCTAGCTGTTCTTTATAAAATATATTTTTTCATTGCTGTGCTTTTCACATATCCTATCATCAGTTAAGGAATAGCCGGTGCTATACAGAAGCACCATCTCCTAAATACCATATAATAAAAAAATTATTTGTTTACGCCAGGAAAAGCAATGGTCCTCACCACATAATGCTTCGCTGAACCGACCAATGTGTTACGAATGCACACTGTCGGATAAGTGTATATACAGTAAAGCTCCTATACATTGGAATCAAAGGGCATCGCTAAATAGTTCGATATACACGTAATTAAAAATGCATAAAATGCCTGTCTGAAGCTTAAATTGGTACATGTCTTGATACATACTGAGTATAAGCAACCTGGCGATACTCTTTCAGGCAACTAATTGCAGCCACAGGTAGCAAGCTTCACAGCGTCACATTTAGTTTTCGTCGCATTACACCCCCGTGTAGCGGTAAAACTTACAAAGCAATTCCTTCGTTGTGGAACGCAAAGAAATCTGTGCTGCGCACGCCGCCCATGTTTTGACTCGTACCCTGCTTGTTTACGCCATGCTTGCACTGCCCCTTGGATTGAATGCACTATATATTTGCATTATATATACGTGCTACAAGATGACATGCAGATTCACTATAGTCAGCTTTATGGCATTGCATTTGTGTTATGCCACAAAGCATATACTGTGCATCGACGATTCGTTGTGCAGCGAAGCCCACCAGCAGAGAAATCGTAACTGCCACATACGTTACCTGATGCTTTGTCTTCTTTGATTACAAAAAAGGCGCCCACGCAGTCTCCAGTCACCGTACGAGCACCCAAACGTCAAATAAATGCGCAAGTGCATAGCAAAGGTTTCTTCACTTCTTCTACCTGCAGCAACCCTCTACATTAGATCTACAGACCAAGCCACTTCTTGGAATAGTGTCATGTAGAAACTTAATTATGCCAACAGAGATTATTACAAGATGCCAATGAATCAGGTGGCCTGAAGCGTGATCGCATAGTGAACTGGCGACCGTCGGACACATTGGATTCGAAGGGAATCGCGAAATAGTTCGATATATCCATTATTACAAATGGAAAATACGCCTGTAAGCTTTAATATTCACACGTCTCGGACGGTCTCATGAGATGACTGATTTCTTTAAGTTGCTTCGAAGCCGTAAATGTTTTATCAACCACTTTGCGGCAGCAAACCCTTTTTATTTATTTGTCGATACTGCAGGCCAATATGCTGGCCCATGCAGGAGGGGCAATACAATGACAAGGTATTCACAAAAGACTGACAATGCATAAAGGATAACAAACTGTACAAAAAAAGATACAACCTATACTATAAGCCATAAAAAAAACGCCTAATACTATAAGCCATCAAAGAACGAAATGCTTGCTTTGTACAAAGTTTACACAGGTGAAAAACTACGCGAAAAAACTCTTCCGACAATAGCAAGGCACTGTACACAGCATGCGATTCATGACGGAATTGCAAGAACACGCCTAATACTATAGCCATCAAAGAACGAAATGCTTGCTTTGTACAAAGTTTACACAGGTGAAAAACTACGCGAAAAAACTCTTCAGACAATAGCAATGCACTGTACACAGCATGCGATTCATGACGGAATTGCAAGAACAGTTTGAAACACTGCTCAAATTTATACTCAATTTTGAGAAAAATGCTTTTCTAATTCTTTTGTAAAGTTCCTTGATTGTATGACGTGAATAGGTAGAGAATTCCATTCTGTTATGGTACGCGGGAAAAAACTGTTCATGTGAGACTTGGTTTTGGCAAATAATGGGGTAAGAGAAAAGTTGTGTCTGTGTCTAGTCAACCGTGTTTTAAGGGGTACTAAAAAACGAGGCAACTGAAGGCCAGTTTCCCCTTTTATGATGTTGTGTAGAAACTGAAGGCGACTAAGTTTACGGCGATGTTCCAGTGAACTTATTTTATTGGTAAGCATTAGCAGTGACGGGGAATGTTCTCTTTTATATTTTCCGAAAATAAATCTAACAGCTTTCCTTTGCACACGCTCCAAATTCATAATGTCTTTTTTGGTGTGTGGGTCCCATACAACCGCCGCATATTCAAGTTTTGAACGCACAATTGTGTTATACGCTAAAAGTTTTGTATTCGCCGGGGCTTTTCTAAGTTTTCTTTTCAGAAAGCACAATTTGCGCAAGGCTGCAGAGCATGTAAGAGATATATGATCTGACCAAGTAAACCTGTTATTAAATGTTACGCCTAAGTATTTGTACTGGTCAACTTCCGTTATTATCGTGTCGTTAAGAACGTAAAAAAATATGCTAGGTTCTCTTTTTCGTGTTACTCGCAGCAAAACTGTTTTTTGTACATTTATTTCCATTCCCCAAAGTCTACACCACTCTGATATAGCTGTGACTGACTGCTGCAAGCTTTGGTGATCATTTTGCGAGGTTACTTTTTTAAATATGACACAGTCCTCCGCAAATAAGTTCACATGCACGTCACGAGGGATGTTTTCTGAGATATCATTTATATAGATCAAGAATAAGAGTGGTCCCAGTACGCTGCCTTGCGGCACGCCCGAGGTTACATGGCGCGCATCGGACGAACATTGCTTAATTTCTACGAACTGCTGCCTGTGCCGAAGGTATGCCTGGATCCATGATATAATATTTGAAGGGAGACCAATGCACTCAAGCTTGTAAATTAATTTTCCGTGAGGCACCTTATCAAAGGCTTTACTGAAATCGAAAAATAGCATGTCAGCTTGTCCGGACGAGTCAAGTACCTCGGAGATTTCATGAACAACTGACACAAGCTGAGTTGTAGTCGATAACCCCTTTCGAAATCCATGTTGTTGTGGAGAGAGGACCTTGTGATCACTCAAATACTGGCGAATAAAACCTGCTACAACGTGTTCTAATAATTTACTACAAGTACTTGTAATAGAAACTGGACGATAATTGGATACCGCAAGGTAGTCTCCCTTTTTATGAATTGGGACAACTCTGGCCTTACGCCAGTCGGATGGAATATCCTCTAAGCGTAAACATAATTTGAAAAATTCTCTTAAGAAGACACAAATCTGTTCCGCATAACGTCGTAAAAACACATTCGGTATCCCATCAGGGCCTGCAGATTTGCGTACGTCAAGATTAAGAAGCATTTCCAAAACACCTTCTCGAGAAATCGTAATCTCGTGCACTACAGACCTTTCATTGCAAAGTTCATAACAGTCTAGTTCAGAGAACACACTCCGGAAGTAATCATTGAAATGTTCTGCAATTTCTTGGGGGTCTTCTGTAATTTTACTATTAATGTTTATTTTTTGTGTGGCTTTTTTTTGATTGACCCAAATAGCGCCAAAATTTCTGTGGGGCGTTTTTAATAAAATCAGGAAGGGTATGATTGAAAAATCTATCTCGCGCCATTTTCACTTTAGCCAGCAACTCATTTTTTAATTCTACGACCACTGAACTCTTGGATTTATGTTTCTTTTTCATTCTCTTGAGCTTGCGCCTAGCTTGGATAATGTCTCTGCTTAACCAAGGGTTAGACAAAGGTTTTTTAACGCTCTTCAAAGGAATAAATTTTTCAATACAATAAGCAATGGTGTCCCTAAACCTTTGCCAAGAAAGCTCTACATCGCTGTCGACTATATTTAGGTGCAGGTCTAAATAATCAATAATGGATTCATCATCCGCTTTATGATAATCTCTAACTTCCGTTTTTTCACGGGGTAGCCGGACATTACTCACACCCATTGATGCCGCAAAAAAAATCAACTGATGATCAGAAATGCCTTTTTCAATTTCAACAACTCCTTCATTGAAAATGTCACTAAGAAATAAGAGGTCAAGAATATTCCCACCACGGGTAGGTGCATTTACAACTTGCTGGAGATTCATGTTTAGCATGATATCAATGAGTAAGTCAGAGGACAGGCTGTGTCCATACCTCCAATGATACCAATCTATTTGTGGGAGATTAAAATCACCAGTAATTATTAAGTTTTTTCCTTTAAACTTCAAAATGTGATCATATAATTCCTGCATGTACTGATCATCAGCGTTTGGGGCTCGATACACAGAACATAATATGAATTGCACACCTCGAACAGTGACACTCAAAAATAAACTTTCATGGTTATCGATTTGATCTAGTTCTCTTACATCAACACTATTTTTTGCAATAACTGCAACGCCGCCACCTCGGGAACACCTATCTTTTCTAAACAACTGGTGGTTCGGCGAAACAATTTCATCGTCACGCACCCCGTCATGCAACCAAGTTTCACATATAACGCACACATGAGGATCGTATACCAGCAAAGTATCATGCAGTTTTTCTATTTTATTGACAACACTTTGGGCATTTAGCGAAAGCACTCGCAACTGCTGATACTGTGACTGCTATTCTGTATGTCGTGTTCGTATTTCAGAGCTGTTTTTTTTCTTTGGAAATGGTTTCCGCATGTCGTGTGCGTCATCCCAAAAGTAGAGAGCATCGTCGACACGAATCTTATCATGAACGAGCTTGACTTTTTTTCCCGCTTTCTCTTTCGTCTTGTGTACTGCTCCACAAAAGTCGGCGCCTGCGCAGTGTGTCTGCACAATAATCATTTTGCAATGATATGCCTGTTCCCTTTAGCTTGCGTGCGTTCTTTAGCAGTGCTTCTTTTTCAGAATAATTTTGTAAGAACGTAATGACCGGCCTTCCTGAGGATGCTTTTCCGAGTCGGTGAATTCGCGCCACAGATGTACAACTTATCCCTAGTTTATCACGAAAAACGTCGCGTACAACCTTATCCCGTAGCTTCACCTCGGTTTCATTCGGCTCATCCGGAATTCCGAAAACAATCAAATTCGAACGGCGGCTGCGGTTTTCCAGATCGACAAGTTTTTCCTGGTGAACTTTAAGCAATTTCTGCACTGCATCCACAGCCGCATTTACCTCTTCGTGTTCGCACTTTCTCGCTTTTTAAGTTAACCATGCTACATTCCAAGTTGTTTAGACGCTTTTCAAAGCCGTGTACAGCTTTCTCTGTGGATTCGAGTCGCTCTTTCAAGGAAGCGATGTCTTCTCTATTGCCTGTTGGCCACTGACTAACGATTGAAACATTTCCTCTACGGAGGGGCCCGGATTCTCTTCTACATCACCACAAAGTAAGAGCTGGCAAGAAATTAGGCACTCATAAGCAATACTCAAGCACACACGTGGGCACGGCAATACAATCAGGTATCTGTCATCACTGCGTATCGTGCTATTGTAACTAACCTGTACAAGAAGAACGAGTCGCATGGTCAGTGATCTGCGCCCAGCGTTTTCGCCGTGCCCACTGGCAAGTCCGTCTTGCGATGCTTTCTTTATAGGGGTCGGATCCGTCGACGTCACAACCCCGTGACCCTTGCTCCTTGCGTCAAACAGCGTTGGAAGGAGCCACGCAGCCTTGTCGTCGATGTCGCATGTTGTCGCTGCTGGAAATGGCTTGAATGCGGGCGCATCGAAGAAGGGGGCAGATGACAGGTACAAAGCCTGTACAAGAAGAACGAGTCGCATGGTCAGTGATCTGCGCCCAGCGTTTTCGCCGTGCCCACTGGCAAGTCCGTCTTGCGATGCTTTCTTTATAGGGGTCGGATCCGTCGACGTCACAACCCCGTGACCCTTGCTCCTTGCGTCAAACAGCGTTGGAAGGAGCCACGCAGCCTTGTCGTCGATGTCGCATGTTGTCGCTGCTGGAAATGGCTTGAATGCGGGCGCATCGAAGAAGGGGGCGGATGACAGGTACAAAGCCTGTACAAGAAGAACGAGTCGCATGGTCAGTGATCTGCGCCCAGCGTTTTCGCCGTGCCCACTGGCAAGTCCGTCTTGCGATGCTTTCTTTATAGGGGTCGGATCCGTCGACGTCACAAACCCGTGACCCTTGCTCCTTGCGTCAAACAGCGTTGGAAGGAGCCACGCAGCCTTGTCGTCGATGTCGCATGTTGTCGCTGCTGGAAATGGCTTGAATGCGGGCGCATCGAAGAAGGGGGCGGATGACAGGTACAAAGCCTGTACAAGAAGAAGCCGGCCAAGAAGGGCTAGAGCTTCACAGCGTGACGTTTAGTTTTCTTCGCATAACGCCACTGTGCAGCGGTGAAGCTTAACAAGGCAAATCCCTCATTCTGGAGCGCACTGAGTTATACCAGGCGCTTACATCGGAACACCACTGATACCTCGAAGAGTGAACTTGTTGGCTAGTTGGTTGATTAACATAACTTAAGGGAGCAGCGCGAAAGATAGGGACAGAAAAGGCACACATACACCCACAGGTAGCGCAGTAGGTGTGGTTCTATGTGTGCCTTTTCTGTCCCTGTCTTTCGCGCTTCACCCAAACTGACAGCAGAGTCGATGACGTCGCAATTGAGGCTGCTGGTAGTCTTAGCAATCTCAGTCACTCCTAAGCGAACACTCGCGAGGTAACACAACAAAGCATGACACAGATACACAAAATCTTTAAGGAAGACACGCCATCAAGTGCCTCTAACTTCAAGTTTCAACTCGGCCTCTCGTTGCTCTCGTGAACTTGACTAGGGAATTTCTGGGTACACCACGGCGCTAGTTTTGGTCGGCAGCACAAGGTAGCCAACATGAAACACGCTTACACCGCTAACATTGGGCGATGTTTAGGTGGCTTTTTGGCCTCGTGCGGCAGTGTCTCCGATCAGTGGTGTCTCCTTCCACCGGGTGGAAGGAGACGTTAGGTGGGTAAAGCGTTCGGTTCACCCATATAGCTGCTTAAAACCGGCTTGACTTGGCTTGAAGTGTATAAGTAGGTGGCGGCAGAGTAGCGTTCAGGCCCGTTTGTGTGGCTTGCGTGGTGAGTGTTGGCAGAGGAGGCACACTACTGTACTGATGTTGATATTGAGCGCGAACTGTGTGCATTAACGAGAACTGTGTGTGTTGTAGAAGTCGTAGCAAATCGTTGCCGCTTTTGTTGCGATGTCCTCCGGTTCAGTGGACCACTGCCAAATCTATAAGCAATGATAACGAGCTGTACGAGCATGAGATAAAGGCCATGTGTTACGTGATTTGTGAAATGTGTCTGTTTGACGCACAGCTTGTACTGTGGCGTACGTGTATGTGTGGTAAGTGCGTGCTCTGCGTGGCCCGTTTGTGTGGCTTGCGTGGTGGGTGCTGGCAGGGGAGGCACGGCACTACGCACTACTGTACTGGTGTTGATATTGAGCGTGAACTGTGCGCATTAACGAGAACCACCTCTGACCGTAGGGACGTGATCGCGTTGTGTATGTTGTAGAAGTCGTAGCAAGTCGTTGCCGCTTTCGTTCCTGCGATGTTCAGTGGACCATTGCCAAAACGTTCAGTGGACCATTGCCAAATCTATCAGATATGATAACGAGCCGTACGAGTATGAGATAAAGGCCATGAGTTACGTGATTTGTGCATGTCTGTCTGACGCACAGCTTGTACTGTGGCGGACATGTATGTGTGGTAAGTGCGTGCTTTGCGTGGATCGATCGCTTACAGTTGGAAAGTCATTTGGGCGAAGTCTACTTGAACCATCACTTTTATTTAACGATGCGTCTAGGGTTACGTCCAGACGTAACTGTAGCCGTCGCTATCGTTACGCCCAGACGTAACTGTCCACGGGGTCCACGGTGCAATTCTGCCTCCGTGGTTATGCGTCCTATGCGCAGACTAAAAGAACTCCTTGCTGTTTTTAATCTACTGTCCCTGAGAATATTTGACGTAAGTTAGGGGTGGTCACCTTGTGGTCGGTGTGAAAGGTTAGACGTTTGCACCTATCCACTGTAACTGTAACGTTAATTCAGCACGGCCGCTCGCTGAATTAAGCGGCCATACATTCAGTATCACTGTCGTATCACCGATTTACCAGCATCACTTATGTATTGAGACGTGCGTGGCTTGTTTTGCCGGACTGTTTCGCGTATCAGCAGCTCTGTTGTCGAGACAGACCAGCTGACGCACTTTAGGAAGACGTTAATTTCGGCCTCCGCTGGAGCCACGCTGCCTTCAGCCATCGTCTCGGGTGCTGCCTTTTCCTTAGCTTCGTTGAGGCGGTCAACCTCAGTTTGGGGCAATCACGGTTAGTGAAATAAAAGTGAAATAACTGCAGGTCTCCATCGAACTTGATGTAAGTACGGTTTGCGTGCCCGTGTTGATGTATCACACGTCCACTTGGGTTACGTTCATACAATAACAATCGGTACAGCTGCCCCACGTGTGTACACATAAATGTCGTCTTTAGAAAGCCTCCTTCTGTCCAGTTATGTCGGTGCAGCCTACTTGGCCTACTCGCAACACATTGTTGCGAGATTGGGCTCACCGTCGCGGCGTTAGCAGTGTAGTATGGATGGGCGGTCGGCGGCACATATCCAATTAAGTGTTGCACATATCCAAGAAAGCGCGTTGACTACAGCCCAATGGTGGTATATACGCCCTCCATTGACACATTAATACACGAAGCCGTCCTAACGTTCCTATTACGTGTGTGTGAAGTGCAATCCGCCAATCAATGGGGTACTGGCCTTCGGCGACAGTCGTGTTTTCCACTGTGCTCGATGTTTTTTTTTCTTGCTTTATTTGTACGTGCTTAGGTTGTGTTCTGCCCATACTGCAATATAAATGGTGTTGTGCGACTGAACCAATATACTTCTTGCTGTAGCGGCTACAAAAAAAAAAAAAAGCCTGTTCTGCTTTTCTGTTTGCATGATTCCGTGTACCTCTCTAGAAGTGCGTGACTTGAGGTCTTTTTTACTGCTAACCGGCCTTTGCAGACTATAGTTCATGCTTGGTATCACAAGGATTTCTAAATCGCCAACACTTCACGAGATTGCGAACAGTCATTTACGAAAAGTCCTTAAAACACAGTTCTCTCCCGACTGACTGGAAAATGGCATCGGTTGCTCAATCTGGCCCGCGCAACGTTATCAATAACTACCGCCCCATTTCACTCATTTCTGTGTGCTGCAAAATTCTTGAACACGTTTTATATACCGCCATTGTTAAGCATATAGATAGTAATTCTTTATTGAACTCAAACCAGCACGGATTTAGACATGAACTATCGTGCGTCACACAACTGGTAGAGTTCACACATGTTTTAGCAGCAGCACTGGACGATAACTCTTCGGTTGATTGTATTTTCCTCGACTTTCAGAAGGCGTTCGACACCGTTTCGCACTACTTATTACTGCAAAAACTGTCCAGCTTTGACATTAATCCCCAAGTTATTGCATGGGTTGCTGAATATTTACGTGAGAGGCGACAATGCGCAGTTGTAAACGGCGAACAGTCTGCAATAACTGATGTTACGTCAGGGGTGCCTCAGGGATCAGTACTGGGACCCCTTCTTTTCTTACTTTATATCAATGAGATTAACGAAAACGTACAATATCATATTAGGCTATTTGCAGATGACTGCATATTATAAAATTACCTGCTCACCGGTAAAAATGGTGTGCGAATACAAATACCTAGGCGTTTACTTTTGCCCCTCTTTATCATGGAGTCGGCATGTGGATTATACCGTGGGTAAACCTTGTCGGAGTTTGGAATTTTTGCGACGAAATACACGTGCATTTCCACAGCAAACCCGGGAGTTATTATATAAAACATACGTAAGATCAGTGCTGGAATACGCGTGCTGCGTGTGGGACCCTTCAACAGCATCAAAGAAAGAAAGATTAGAAAAAGTTCAGTCCATGGCGGCAAGATATATGTGCTTAATATACCCATGTATGACAGACAGTTTAGTTCAACGGAATCTAAGGCGATATTAAAATGGAAGTCTCTGCAGCATGCGAAGAGCGTCATTTCGACTGAAGCTATTACACAGCATATATCATTTTCATACTCGAATTCCCCGTGACGTATACATTAACCGGCCTCACTACACAGCAGCACGCAAAGATCACGAACACAATTAAGATAAGAGAATATAAATGCAATACATCGTCCTTCAGCAACTCTTTTTTTCACAGAACTATCAGTCAGTGGAATCGACTTCCTTCCACAATTGTAGGAATTTCGTCTAATGACGCATTCTTTTCTGCAATAAAAATTATTGAATCTTTTGACCACTGAGCCTTAAAAGAAATCATGCGTACGCCTGGTAATCACCATGATCTATACTGTATCCCATTTGTAAACTGTGTTGTTTTCTTTTAGTGCTTCCTTTGCATCTTGTGCTGTACTATATATTTACCACTGCCGCGCTTTGTTGTAATTACTGTTCGAATTGCCATTAACTATTATCACTGTGCTTTCTGTTTATTTTAGATTGTTTTCCCAATGTATACGACATTTTTGATGTAGCTGTGTTCGACGCAGCTGTGTACGTTTGTGTCGGCGTAGAATAATCTACATTTTCATTTGCACCTGCAACTTTCATGCTTGTTCTTCTTCTGTAACCCCCCCCCCCCCCCCCCACTGTACGTAATGCCTGTATGGGCGCTATGGGTATTAAATAAATAAAATAAAATAATAATTGTGTCAAAAATTCTGCATTCACACCTCCATACCGACACGTGCATGCACTCACTCATTAAAAATATAAAACAGCGCTTTTTTAAACACGAGACGAAGGAAAGAAGAGACGTATGTGTCCCTCCATTCCTTCGTCTTGTGTTTAAAAAAGCGCTGCTTTATATTTTTACCATGGAACCTCACCAACTCGCCCAATTTGCGTGTCTTGCTCACTTATTAGTCTGCATACAAGCCTTGGAAATTGAAATGCTTGTTTATATCGTGCAGACATACGTACAAGCATTTGATGCTGTGCTAACACAACGGAATAGGCTGCCCTCTGAGGACGCGCGCAGGACGTTCGCACACTAGCGAACACGGTGTGGCTAGCAGACGACGCAGGGAGCCATAATCAGCTGCTAAAGTTACGTCCACCGTGTGATTCACAATGCGCACTTAAGTTTAATAATTATCTTGCCAGTCTCAGTGGTTGGCTCGTGTCACTGGGACGCTGTCGCTTCGCGGTGCGCCGTCGTCGCTCCACTATTTTGCTCGAGTGGCTGGTTACACTACAGCAAGAGTACGGAGCGCGACGTGGGCTGGGGCGTCCACCGCTGCCACCAAGGCGATTCCCTTAAACAAAAAATATTACGGCGCCCGTGGAGCACTTAATAAAAAAAGAGAGAGAAGGACAACAGCGAGGTTCGAACCAACGTCCTCGCAGATCCGAGCACGACACGTACTAGCGGTACTAGCCCGCTGCGCCACTAGAGCCGATCGGTTCGGTGCGTCTGATCTCACGCTGGACGTAACTTTAAGATTTGTTATTCTTACGTCCAGACGTAACTGCAACGGCTCCTATAGTTACGTCTAGACGTAACGCGCTAGACACTCCGTTCTTCCTTTCCATCAAGAACCACTACTATTACAGACATTCACAAATCGCATACACATGGCCTTTATCTCACGCTCGTTATCGTTGCTTATAGATTTGGCGGCGGTCCACTGAACACGGGGACATCGCAGAAACAAAAGCGGCAACGACTTGCACACGAATCACTTTCTACAACACTCTACACAACGCGACCACGTCCCCACGGTTACACCACGGCCAGAGGCGGTTCTCGCGCACACAGTTCACGCTCAAAACCAACACCAGTAGTGCCGTCTCTGCCAACACCCACCACACCACGCAGAAATAAACGGCGGTCTGAACGCTACTCTGCCGCCACCTACTTATACACTTCAAGCCAAGTCAAGCCGGTTTTAAGCGGCTATATGGGTGAACCGAACGCTTTACCCCACCTACCGTCTCCTGCCACCCGCGCGCAGGAGACGCGGCCGTCTCGTGCCCATACCATACGCGCTTTTACAATCCCGACCAACTCCGGATGCTGGATGGATGCTATGAGCGTCCCCTTTATAACGGGGCGGTGACATGTCTGCCACCAGGCTCGAAGGCGAAAAAAAAAGAGAAAGAAGAAAAAAAGCTTCCTTGTTTCATGTTGTCCTAATGCCTTATCTACATTGATTAAATCTATGTTATTATACCAAAAAATATAAATTCACGGTCCATCTCTCTGCCTCTTAAGGCAGAATGACCTTATTTTCCCCCATTATTTATTTTTGTACTTTATCTCTACTTTTCTGCCACCAATACTCTAACCGTCTCTTACTTATTTCTATCGCGGACGTGTTCAGCTTTCCATTGCGTTGTCCCTAAAACCCAAGGCTTCATGTAGACTCGTGCCCACACGTATACCTGGGTGAATATCGCCACATTCAATCAGTACATGTTCCATCGTTTCCTTAGTTCCCCCGCAGCATGTACAATGTTCTTCTTCGTTACTGAATCTCGCTTTATAACTACGCGTTCTAAGGCAGCCCGACCTTGCTTCAAACAGTAAAGCGCTTCCCCTTGAATTATCATAAAATCTTTCCCTCCTTATTTCGTTTTTTCCTTTTCGGTAGTTACTCAGAGCCGGCTTCTTTTCCATCGCTGTCATCCAATAAGTCCTCTCCGCCTCTCTGACCTTCCGCTTAATGCTCCTTGTTGCCATATCGCCCGCACTGCCAGCCGTATATTTACTGGTGAGCCTCCTAGTTCTTTTTCTCCACTGCGTGTCAACGCTTTTTCTATACAAATACCTGAAAACCTTCTCTGCCCATCTACTCTCCTTCATTTTCCTCAGCCTCTCTTCGAATCTCATTTTGCTCTGCGCTTCCCTCACTTCAAAGCCTGTCCATAAGGAACAACAGGAACTCTTCGAGGCAGTTCGGCACTACTTTGTGACAGTGTGCGGCTACATGCGACACAAGTTTATATCACCCTTTACCGCCTCATTTGTCGTCTTCCCGTGAGCGCCCAACGCGAGGCGGCCCACCGTCCTTTGATTTACATCCATTCCTGATTGCACCTCTGACTTCATGCACACCACTGAGTTCCCAAATGTAAGCCCCGGAACCATCACACCCTTCCACAGCCCTCGAAGCACCTCGTACCTATTGTATCCCCATAAAGCTCTGTGCTTCATAATTGCAGCATTCCTCTTTCCCTTTGCTACCGATGCTTTTTCTTGTACCTCCATATATCTATCCCCCTCATTTACCCATACTCCGAGGTACTTGTACTCGCTTACCCTCGATATTTTTTGGCCCTGTATTAAGAGCGTATGGTCTCCGTGATCATTGAATACCATCAATCCACATTTTGTTGCACTAAATCCTAGTCCTAGAGCCTCACACTCCCTTCCGCATATATCTGCCAGTCGCTGTATATCATCTTGACTGTCCGCAAATAAGACAATATCATCAGCATAAAATAGACCTGGAAGTTTCTGCTCAACCATCGCTCCGACCTGTTTGTGTGACAAATTAAATCCAATGTTGCTACCAAGGAGGTTAAAATAAAATTTGCTGGAGTGGAGGAGGCGCCCCTCAGCTGAAGCCGCGTGCCGCCATCTTGCCATAGGCAGAAAGCGCGCCTTCCGCAACACATGCTGCAGCGGCCGCATAAATGTTCTAGCTGTTCTGCGTGGTGGCGTCCGGACGTTGTTGGATACATTGTGCGTTGCGTACGGCTGTATAAATCGAGCGAAAAGGTACTCTGGGATGAAGTTTCAGTTGCAAGCAGAACATTTCGAGCTCGATGAAAACTTCTCTATATGCCGGAACACATGTTGACAGCCCGCTCTCTATGCCGGAACACATGCTGACAGCCCGCAGTCTGTCTCTAATTTCACATCTGACGGTCATTCTTTTTTCCTAACCGGTTTCGTAAGGACTCAAATGTTCGAAGCACGTCGGGGCAGGCTGTTTGACGGGAAGTCTGGAAGCCAAAAGACGGCGATCGCGTATGTTAGAGGTACTTTTCGCCAAATTGTTTCGACCGGACTAGGCTGCGACCTGGGAGTTCTTCGACTAGCTGTGCTTGACACATTTGTAAAACACTTGCAAAACCCAGTGATACACATTCTTGTGCTTGTTGATACCACTGGTGCGGAGCGCGAATAGGAAAATAACGCACCGCTTGCTATTCATTCAAATTATATAAATAGTAGGGGTGTGCGAATATTCGAAAGTTTCGAATATTCGTCGAATATTACATTCGAAATATTCGTATTCGATTCGAAAATCGTGTATTCGAAAAGTTTCGAATATTCGATAACTTCGAATATTCGAAAAATTCGAATGTGCGATTCGATTATCATGCATAAAATAACTCGTCTTCCACATTTCTGCTGCGTTCGTATCGCTAAAAAGGTTGCCGAGAGGAGCGATAAACATCGTAAGTACACGGAGGCACGATATCTGCCTGCGACGAGCGCCCCAATACGTATGATTTATTGCTGGTGCACCTCCGACGTGCAGCGCTGTTGGCGATCATGTAACCGTACATTTTCAATATTATGCGGCCGTAACGTGCCGCACTACCACTCGTTCACTATGCGGGACCACTTCTGAAGAAAGACAGTGACCCACGTGACTGGTGGCGGACTGTAGGCACCTTCAGATACCCCAGTCTGGCAAAGCTTTGCCCCATGTAACTCCCTATACCAGCCACTTCTGTTCCAAGCGAGCGTGCCTTTTCAGTGGCAGGGGGGCGGGGTGTCTCTGTTACAAGGGAGCGCCTGCTGCCTGATCATGTGGAGCAACTCATATTTCTTCATGATAACATGTAGTCATCACTTTCATTGTGCCGTGATATTGGCTTGTGCTGTGATGTGCATTGTGCTAGCCTGGACATTGTGTTCTGGAGATAGCAGTGTATCTTGTGTTGCCAGTCAGGCTGTTAATGCTTCTTTTTTTTTTTCAAATAGCTACATGGGAAATAAAATATTGTTACTGTGGAGGCATTTTTCCTTTGATATTCGATATTCGATTCGATATTCGAAGGTGGATATTCGTATTCGATTCGTATTCGAAAAATTTGATATTCGCACACCCCTAATAAATAGGCGATATTTCGTTATCGGTTGCCCTGTTCGTGCTATAAAAGGGTAGCTCGCAACTACGAGGTTATGTAACGTCATTTGGGCAATATACAAGGACCTGTTTTTTCTTACATTCGTGCATTTTTTCGTTATATTTGTATTTGCTTTATGCAGTGCAGCGAGTAAAACCAGCAGGTCTGAACTGTGCAGTGCTCTTTCCAGCTGCAAATAAAGCGACCTAACCGATCGCCCAGGGGTACTCCGGCCGTTCAAATTGAAAAAAGTTGTTGAAGATGTGACAGTTGCATCACTTATACGGCAGCATTACGAATAAATGCTTCATCTTTTTTAAGAAGAGATAAAACAGCTCAAGATGAAAATTCTGCAGCAGAAAAATTGCACGCTAACCAAAAAGACCAAGGCTCGATCCTCAAGCGATAATAAAGGAGATCAAGGATCAAAAGCTCATGTCTGAGTCGGGCAGGGCGATGTTCACTGCAGCCTTCCCCCATACATACAGCAACCCCTAGGGCACGAAAAGACCAGAAAGGCACGTATTCCATCCGAGCTGCGGGCGTTTGCGTTAACGCTGCACTTCTATTCTCCATCAGCTTACGAGATTGTGGGCGACTAAACGGTTAGATATATGCGGACTTTGGGACTGGAATACATGATGACAGACTATGCTCGTTGGCTTAAACTTATGACTTATGCCACTTGGGCGTTTTTAATTGATTCATTGACAGGGTAATTAGAGAGAGCGGCCGAGCCTACGAAATAGTATCGAAAAAGCTGTATCTATTGAAATAGTGTCGACTGCAAGCTGAATGCCCTTGAAGCAGGTCCATGCAAAGCCAAAACTATTCGTTTTGGAGATTTTGAGCTTGTCTTGAGAAAAGAGATGGCTTTCAAGCCTTGACGAATATATATCCTTCTCGATGAGCATATCGAGTGTGGTGCTTTGGACCCACATTTATATTCCGCTCAAAGAAAGTGGCCAAACTCCATATATGCATAAGACTCCGTCACATGACGAACGAAATAAACAGGAAAATGAATGCCGAGAAGTGAGGTCTGCTCTTACGAGGATAATTATTAAAAAAAAAAACAGTGATACAGGCCCTTCGGTGTGCATGCTTGCAAGGAAAACGCCAATAGAAACAGAATAAAACTGACCGCATTCTTATCTGCGATTTGGCTTCTTATTCTTGAGAACGTCTCCCTTAATGTTCGCCATTATAACCGTTAAAAACCACGGCGGAAAGACGCGGCCAGCGCGGCGGGCGCGCTTTGGCTCCCGTTTCTTGCCTATGGCAAGATGGCCGCCGCGCGCGCGGCGCGGCTTCACTGCGGCCCATTGGTAAGTATAGGCGGCCTCCACTCCAGCAAGTTTTATTTAAACCTCCTTGGTTGCTACCTTCTAGCGCTTTTTCCATGCTCGCCATGTACAGCATGAATAACAGCGGGGACAAAGGGCATCCCTGTCTCAGCCCCTTGCTAATTTCAACGCTGTCCTTGCTACTTATTCCTTCCCATTCTATACAAACTGTATTTTCTCGGTATGGATGGATGGATGGATGCTATGAGCGTCCCCTTTAAAACGGGGCGGTGACATGTCTGCCACCAGGCTCGAAGAAAAAAAAGAAAAAAGCTTCCTTCTTTCATGTTGGCCTAATACCTTATCTACATTGATTAAATCTATGTTATTATACCAAAAAATATAAATTCACGGTCCATCTCTCTGCCTCTTAAGGCAGAATGACCTTATTTTTCCCCCATTATTTATTTTTGTTCTTTATCTCTACTTTTCTGCCACCAATACTCTAACCGTCTCTTACTTATTTCTATCGCGGACGTGTTCAGCTTTCCATTGTTGTCCCTAAAACCCAAGGCTTCATGTAGACTCGTGCCCACACGTATACCTGGGTGAATATCGCCACATTCAATCAGTACATGTTCCATCGTTTCCTTAGTTCCCCCGCAGCATGTACATTGTTCTTCTTCGTTACTAAATCTCGCTTTATAACTACGCGTTCTAAGGCAGCCCGACCTTGCTTCAAACAGTAAAGCGCTTCCCCTTGAATTATCATAAAACCTTTCCCTCCTTATTTCGTTTTTTCCTTTTCGGTAGTTACTCAGAGCCGGCTTGTTTTCCATCGCTGTCATCCAATAAGTCCTCTCCGCCTCTCTGACCTTCCGCTTAATGCTCCTTGTTGCCATATCGCCCGCACTGCCAGCCGTATATTTACTGGTGAGCCTCCTAGTTCTTTTTCTCCACTGCGTGTCAACGCTTTTTCTATACAAATACCTGAAAACCTTCTCTGCCCATCTACTCTCCTTCATTTTCCTCAGCCTCTCTTCGAATCTCATTTTGCTCTGCGCTTCCCTCACTTCAAAGCCTGTCCATCCCATATCACCCTTTACCGCCTCATTTGTCGTCTTCCCGTGAGCGCCCAACGCGAGGCGGCCCACCGTCCTTTGATTTACATCCATTCCTGATTGCACCTCTGACTTCATGCACACCACTGAGTTCCCAAATGTAAGCCCCGGAACCATCACACCCTTCCACAGCCCTCGAAGCACCTCATACCTATTGTATCCCCATAAAGCTCTGTGCTTCATAATTGCAGCATTCCTCTTTCCCTTTGCTACCGATGCTTTCTCTTGAACCTCCATATATCTATCCCCCTCATTTACCCATACTCCAAGGTACTTGTACTCGCTTACCCTCGGTATTTTTTGGCCCTGTATTAATACCGTATGGTCTCCGTGATCATTGAGTACCATCAATCCACATTTTGTTGCACTAAATCCTAGTCCTAGAGCCTCACACTCCCTTCCGCATATATCTGCCAGTCGCTGTATATCATCTTGACTGTCCGCAAATAAGACAATATCATCAGCATAAAATAGACCTGGAAGCTTCTGCTCAACCATCGCTCCGACCTGTTTGTGTGACAAATTAAATCCAATGTTGCTACCTTCTAGCGCTTTTTCCATCCTCGCCATGTACAGCATGAATAACAGCGGGGACAAAGGGCATCCCTGTCTCAGCCCCTTGCTAATTTCAACGCTGTCCTTGCTACTTATTCCTTCCCATTCTATACAAACTGTATTTCCTCGGTATATTTCCCTCAAAAGCTGTACACAGTCGTCACCTATGCCCACTTCCTTCAATATATCCCACAAAATTTCCTGATTAACGTTGTCATACGCCCCGGTGATATCTAGATAAGCTACGTATAAGGGCCTGTTTTCTATTTTAGATATTTCTATACACTGGGTAAGAACAAACAGATTATCGTCTAACCGCCTGTCGATTCGAAATCCATTCTGAAGTTCTCCCAAAATATCATTTTGTTCTACCCACGCTTCTATTTTTAATTTTACTGCCTGCATCGCCAACCTGTATAGCACCGATGTAATTGTTAGCGGTCTATACGAGCGAATGTTATCCTTTTCTCCCTTGCCTTTATAGATTAAGTTCATTCTACTTTTTCTCCAACTGTCTGGTATTTCCCTCTCCTGTAAGCACTTTTCTACGGCTTTCAGCAGTGCTTCTTTAGTGTTATGCCCGAGTTCGTTAATGAGGCTGACCGGAACCCCATCTAAGCCCGGAGTAGTGCGCTTCGGAATTTTTCCTTCGGCCTTCTTCCAATTGAAATTCTCTAGTACTACATCTTCGTCGGTTGCACTCCTTTGCGTACTTTTACTCACCGGGGGAATCCCCTGGGGGACCTTTTTGAACGAATCGGCTGTTATCTTTCGGATGTAACCTAGCGCTTCATATCCTTCCAATTTATTTCCTCCTTCATCTACCATATGTTGTTGCATTGTGACAGACTTCCTACCCAGCGCTTTTAGGTGGCTCCAAAATATCCTAGGCGCGGCCTTCTTCTTTTCGCGAATCTCTGTCATCCAGCGTTCACTTTCACCTTTAATTTTTGCCTCGACTAATTTCTGCACAATGGATTTTTGCTCTAAATATATTTCCCATATTTGGTTGACTTCGTCCTGTGGCCGCTTCTCCTTTTTTGCCTGTCTGTGCTCCCGTGATGCCTGACGTCGCATATCGATCGCTTCCCGGATTTCTTTGTTCCACCAACTTTTTGGCTTTTTCTTTCCTTTCCAACAAATAGTTTTCTTCTCTATTTCCATTTCTTTCGTGATTACATGGATGGATGGATGGATGTAGCATACATGTAGCAGCTCAAAAGCGCCGCGGCGCGGTCACGGCGTGAACTATCACAAGAGCGCAAGCTAGGTGCTTTTTCTGACGACCGCGCGCGGCCTAGGCACCAAAATGCACGAACGTCCCTAGCCATTTTAGTCCCTAAAGTCACTATACACGCCACGGCAGCTTTTTTTTCTGTTTTTGTTTTTCCATCTGAAGCCCGTTTGAAGGCGAGACAAGTCAGGGCGAAAACCGAAAGGACGCGGTAGTCGGTAGATCATAGGTAGATGTTGAGTATAAGTGTTCTGTGATGTTGTCCCGTGTTGTGTGGAAGAGAAAGCCTCGGATATCAACATTCCTTTCTCCGTGGAACATACGAACGTCGGAAAAGAGCTCGGTCGCTGTCGGGCCCGTCATCATTCGATGTTGTTTCGTGTGAGGAGGTGTTCGCCATTTGTTACGCGTCCATCTGCCATGCACACGAGCATGCGGTCATTTCGATGACAAAGCCGGTATGAACGCGATGTGTGCTTCTTGTTTTGTGAACTCTCGTTGCTATGAGATAACCAGTCGGTGTCGTTATGCCCTGTACTGAGGCTTCTTTTTGCAACGTGTAAACGACTGCAAACGGCAAGCGACTGCATCGGCAGCTTCCAGTTGTTTACGGACGAGTAATGTACTGTACATACATGCCAATTATGTAAGTAAATTATGTTAGAGTGTTCTGCGGCAAACACGATCCGGAATCGTTTCCTTGCCGTTCAGCAGACTGTAGTGTGGCAACAGGCTGTAGCCGCAGACGGGTTATTGCGTCGCTGCTTCCAATCATTTGTGCTTGGTCGGTTAATTTCGCCTGGAAAGCCAGTGCGAATGCATTGTGCGCTGTTTTGTTGAACTCCCGT
This sequence comes from Rhipicephalus sanguineus, assembly GCF_013339695.2. Taxonomy (NCBI): domain Eukaryota; kingdom Metazoa; phylum Arthropoda; class Arachnida; order Ixodida; family Ixodidae; genus Rhipicephalus; species Rhipicephalus sanguineus. The sequence continues at coordinate 356,354 of NC_051177.1, forward strand.
CATTAAAAGCAAACTGGTATGTACCTTGATCACCGTGTAGATTCTTGTTTTCATCGTTTTCTCTTTCCCATTTAACAGCAAGAACGCGCGCAATGTTCAAATCGCCAAGACAGAACGAGACATCGTCAATACTTCCTTTTGGGCAGGTTGGTTCATTGTTGACGAGTAACCGCGCGAACACACCCACTAGGGCAGTGGTTCTGAACTGGGTGTCCACGGACCCCAACGGGTCCGCGACACTCATCAAAAAAAAAACTTTTTGGAGGCTGACTATTCCCTGCGACAGCGGCCCCTTTTCATTTGTGGTATGCTTCGCCGCGTAAAACTCCTGCACTGCGGCAAAGCTAACCTATAATTCCACTTCTCTATCAGATGGCTTCAAAGCTTCTGTTGCAGTTGTCTTCGGCATATGTGCGCGAGCACACTTTCTCTAGCTTTCAATATTTGAAGAACAAACATTGTTAAAAAAGAGGTTGAAGGTGGCTGCAGACAGCACAGCTTGTTAACAAGCTGTTGACATCGAATCGGCGTGGCACATTACTCTGACCATGCTTTGCCAGGGAGAAATAAAAGCCACCTGTTTCAGCTGCATGTTGTGTTAATTTATTGCTCTGACCCTTTGTCTCTCACTGCAAGGGGTTCCCAGATCATCCATGGCTGAGAACCACTGCACTAGAGACGACACGGACACACTAGTGCTGACCAACAACTGGATTAAAGGAGCCCTGGAACGCCTTTTCATCTGCGAACTGCAGCGCTGTAGTGCGTGTAATGCTGAATACTGAGGTGAATGCAAAAAGAATGATCGAAATCAGTGCATTCCATAGTTCGAGAAGAAGCAATGAAAACTACACGCTTAATTTGTGTCGCAGGGCCCCTTTGATGGCAGAATGACACACCTTATATATGCCAGAGTGAAGCATGGGAAAAAAAAGAGGGATACAAAACAAGGTTTAACACACAAAAACATTATTTTTATTTTCCTTTGAGATCCAAGATGTAACAGCCGCATCCAGAAGATGAAACTCAGCATTAAAGAGGGCAAGAGATGGGGCTAGTGCACTTATCAAATGCCTTAATATGATAGGCTTCTAAACTGATACGTGCAGTGCTGCCTTCACTCCTATCGCAAACCGTCGACCCTTTAAACCGGGCGACACATTTTGCTGACATGAGCAACTAAACGTGCGTACTTGTAATCTACCTTTTGCAATTTTTGTGCGTGTTCCCCCTAATGGTGATTCACAGAGCGCCCAGTTCCGCCAACGTAGAACATCCCACATGACATGGGAATGCAATACGGCACTCCTGTGGAACACTTGACCAACAGCGTTTTGTGGTTCTTCCAGCATCCACATTTACTGGTGTTGCAAATGCATGGCCACAGCTTTCCCACCTTATTGGGAGTAGACAAACAAATGGTGACACCGTGCCTACTTCCCATCTTCTTAAGATAGTGGGAAACTATGAACATATTGTACAACCTCTGGCCTAAGGGTCTTCCGGTGATCCTTCGTGGTTGCGCATCCTGTTCCACGTTTCAATTTTTAGCGGAGGGTTTCAGGAAGAGCAGTCAAGACTGAGTTGGGGAACCCTGCAGCCGAAAGACTGCATATGTGGTTCTCAAAATTGGGCACCATTTGATGTGGGCACGATTTTTTTAGAGCAGATTCCAGGCACATCAAAGCTGTAGCTCTCTAATTTGTCTTAAAATGTGCTGAATCAAAGGGAAGCAATCCCTTCTTAGCCCCCGGGTAGTAGCCCCAGCAAGCATGTCCTTCGCAGAATATCTTAAGGTCTAAAAACCGTAAAACCGAACGTCATCGAAGTTCATGGGTAAAATGCAACCCAAGTACTTGTGAGCTAAAAACAGATGAAACTTCACCTACTGTACAGGGGTAGGTGAAGTTGGTAGTTGCTGCACTAGTACAGAGCACCAACTCATCTGAGAGAGTTGCTATGCAATTGGCACCCACTACGTAATTGCATGTACAGTTTCCATGTAGCACCACTCTGTATGACAGGTGTTGTAAAGAAACAATTGTGTTGAATGAGCGATAGATAAACAAGATTTGTTTTTTTTTTTTATCTAAATGCAGTGTCCCTGAAATTTTGAACCATGTGTTAGTATAGTGATTCTAACAGAATGTTGTCCATTGTTACAGGGATCTCTTGGAGGCAGATAAAGTTATACAAACATAATAGCAGTCCTATATGCACTCTTGCTTCATGAATTACTTTGGTAAATAAATATGCTTTCTGTGTATACCTGTATGTACTTCCAGGAGCTGCTGCACTGTGTGCCATTTATTCAAGCCTGTGTTCAGTACTAGCATTGAGAAGTGAATGTTTACGCACACTTGGACACCATTGTGTGTTTCAATGGTTACATGTCTATGCATAGAGTCAGTGTTCCTACAACTAGTATATCAATAAATGGACAAGAGTTCAGTTGCCCACAAAGTAAGTGCATTGCAGACCATTTTGCCACATGCCTTGTGGAAAGTTATCAAGTCTCACAGAGCGAATTATTACCGCACCAGAACGTAGCATTCATTGAAATTTCGCACCTCACCCACTACATACAAATTTACCCTGTCACTTGAGCATGAGTCATGCAGTTGCGATATAAAAGTGCATCAATACGCCCGCATACAGCACCAGGCAGTGCCACAATACAAAACTGTCGTGGCTTAGCTTATTTAATGGTTAGGGAAAAAGGGGGAGTCCAGTGAAATATGACAATTAAGTCACCTAGGAAATGATTTTCTCACAGTCTGAAAGCAAATTCAATGCAGTATAGCTGGCATACTGAAGTACACATCTCAGAATATGGCTACTTGATAAAGAAAATGCAGTCAGTCCACAATGGCTGTTGCAAACAAACATATTTGATACAGGAAGTGACATTAGATGAAATATGGTGCACTATGGCATTCCCAAAAGCTTTTCCTGTGTATTATATTACATGGCCACCTGACATGCACTTTCCTGTGCGTCTGCGAGAGGAGTGCTTAAAAAGCAGCTAATCTCTCATCCAATAGCCCTTAAAGACCCTGGAGAAAAATGTGTAAATGTTACCATTGGCATTGTATCCCATTATCAAGTAAGAAATGCAAAAATGTTGGACTGGTCAATCCTAATGCGGGTCATTCTGTCTTCAGCAACAGTTCACAAACATTGCATTTGGGAGCATGACCTATTAATGCTTCAGAATCTAGCACAGGACACAACACAAAGGCAGACTAAAATAACACGATTGCCACAGTCTTGCTCAGTGTTTGTATTGCGTCCTGCACTAGATGCTGCAATGGCACATCCTTATTCAAACCTCCACCGTGGTTAAACCAACATGCTCCACAGTGGTTAAACCAACAGAATGCCCAGACACACAAAAATGGATAGATATGGTTAGTCTGGGTGTATGTGTAACGAAGTAGTACATCGGTGCTAAATATTGTAAATATTGCACTTAGATGAGTTATAACCACTACGGAAGGCTCCAGCACACGGTAAAATAGAACGCCAGCACATTTCAATAAAATTATCTATTTGTAAATAACTTGCTTTGAAGCACCGTAAACGATGTACTAGTACTGCGCCGGAATAATTTAGGGCTTTTAGGCAAGCATTAATGTTGCTGTGCAAAGTTGCAATATTCCAGAGCAAGAAGATAGAAGTGCCAAGGCCGCGCAACTGCCTCGGTCCTTTTACTAATGCAACCTTTGAGAAAAAAAAAACACTGCAATGGTTAACTGCGACAACGCAAGAAGCCTTAGCTGAGATTTCACACCCGACAAGATGTACTGTCAGAGTATGCAAACAAGATGTGCTGAAGAAGTACGGTGCGCACATGCAACCATGAGCGCAGGATATCCTCACGTTTTGCTATTTCATGAACGGCGCAAGCTTCCACTCCTAGTGCAAAGCTCACCGGCGTACACACACAACACTGCTGTACCCGAGCGCTGCTCACGCCGCCAGAGATTCAAAAGTGCTCGTGTGACACCTGTCCCTGCTGCACGGTCCAAAGTAATCCGTAACAAATACCGCCACTCAAATTGCAACCATACTGCAATCAGTCCTGATCGCACTTAAAAGCGACCACACAGCAGCAAGTACCCGTCGTCAGTGCGCATTCAACACTACCACTTGCACGAAACAGCCAACACTCACGTATCATCACATTCGCAGGACGCGCCAATATTAAAGACGATAGTCTTTCTTGGGGAACTTAAACGCAGAAATTTTGGTCTGTCTTTCTGTTTGTCGGCACGTCCCTCGATTCAGCCACTCGGCCAAAGTTGAACCACTTGCCCAAGGGCCAGCCGTCTTGAACTGGTACGGCTGTTCATACTTGTGAACGTTGTCGATCAAAAAGTAAATATCATGCATATCTGAGGTGCAACATCACTAGGTAAGTATTAGGTGGCGTGTTCCTTTAATAGAAAATGCATACATACGTAATTTTAAGGACCCTAGTTTCTTAAGCTGCGCTGAAAATGCATAAGAATGGAAGCTTGAGCGAGTTGGTATGCGTTCATCTTTGTTGAAACAGCGCTCACTAGACGACGACGAAGTAAAAGAAGGCACAGGACAGGCGCTGCCTGTCCTGTGCCTTCTTTTACTTCATCGTCGTCTAGTGAGCGCTGTTTCAACAAAGCTGAAAATGCGACTGCGCTGAAATTTGCCTTCCTCCGTGCCCTTCGCACGAGCTCATTGTTGTGTTTCGGTTTCGGTTCTGTATTGCACTGTACGAATGCCATGGGTTGGTGTTGAAAAACTTTAGTTTTGAGAAGGCCAAGAAGGTGAAAAAAAATATTTAAAAAATGAAAAAGCAGCGTTGTGGGCGGCCTTCAGGCTGCCGGTTGTGGGCGCCGCTCTGGCGTTCCTGTTTTACCCAGGCGACGTGTAAATAAAAGAGTGTGTGGAGAGTACTCGTTGAGTGCGGACGTTTCTCTGCTTCAGCGCTTCGCGCCAAACCGCGTTTTCGGGCTGGCTGGCGTCCCCGCCGGTCGCGTTAGTCACCGCCGGTCTTCGCCTGCTGCTGCGCCGGGACTACCAGCACGCAACACAGCACTCATGTTTCCCGACGTATTGCCAGATGGCGTCCATATCTCACACAGCGCCTCTTCTATCGTCTTTACACGACATTTGCAGCGAAGCACGCAGATACGCGGCCAATTTTTTACAAAAATACAAACTGGCGCACAACACACACAGCGCAACCATGGCGTTAACAATCGCTCCCCGCTCCAGCCACTGCTAGGGACTAAAATGGCTAGGGACGTTCGCGCATTTTAGTGCCTAGGCCACGCGCGGTCGTCAAAAAAGCCCCTAGCCCTGCTCATAATAGTTCGTGCCGGTACGCGCCGCGGCGTTGCAGTCGCCGGCTGGAGTTGGTCGGGATTGTAAAAGCGCATACCATACTCTCCCGTCGCGCCGCGATCCTAACAGACGGTTAGTAGATCCACTCCCGGTGTTTGAAGCCGGAACGCGCCGCGATTGATTTGTTCACCCTCTGCGGCGGTTTCTAGAACTTGAGACTTTTGGTGCTTTTGGGGCCCTGGCCACCTCTCCTATTCTACCACCTGCTACCACCGTCATCTGCCGTCATCGCAACCGGCTGAGTCTGCTTGATCATGAACTCTGTAAGTTTGTCGTCTCTTTGAGAGCTTCATGAATACTAACTATGCCTGCTTAATCGCCTTTCTCTCTGTCTGGGGAAGCTCTCACAAGCGCGCTCTTCAAGGGGCGTAGTTGTTTCGGGGCGCAACTTGTGAAGCGCTCCTTCCTTGACGTTGTTCAACACCAAATTTAGTGCAATATTTTGTTGTCGATAATTTTCATCACAGAGTTTCCTTGATTGGATACTGGCATCATCAAAGTATCATGCTACGGCACATACGTTTTCGCGACGTCGTCTGTGTGACAGTGAAGCACAATTGTGCCTTTGTGGTATCATGGCACGAAAATGTGTTCGCTTAAAATGACGTGGGCATTTCTTACACAGGTAGTACACGACGAAGCTACAAAGATGTGGGAGCAGCCGCTGACGACTGCCGACATGCGAGCCCGAGCTGCGGGGTGGTCACTGGCCGATGACTCTCGGGTAAGCCATTTCCCGCTTTGTTTGTGCGCATCAACATGCACCGGTAAAAACGTTCACAACATACAATCCCGGATCACTTATGCTGCTAGTGTAAACAGTATGAGGAAAGGCGCTTCGCTAAGACCTATTCAGAATGCATATCGTTATCCGTATCAGTTGGTAACTTTTTCTTTTCATTGTTTCTCACGCCCATAATTCAATTGGAAACAGCTGCGATCAGTGCAAGTGGCTTATGGCCTAATTACCAGTGGGGACGAGCATGAGTGTCGTCAGGGTGGTGGTGCAAACCCGTGCTACATTGTTGCTAGGGGAGGGGTGTAGTTTGGGTGGAGGCAAGTGCTGGTGTGGCTTGAGGGGGCAAGTGCCCCTTTTGCACCCCCCTGCCGACGCCCATGGGGACAAGCTGCCAGTGAGTCTTAATAAGAGCCAGTTGGGGCGGGTGTGTCCCATTAGGAACTGTTGGCTAGCGGTCTGCAGCTGATCCCAGTAAAAATGCGACATGATGGGGCTATTTTTTCCCTGTGGTGCATACAACCGATGAAGCTTGGTGCTTAAACTTGAACACCATTTATTTGAAACTTTGCAGCTCTTGCTGTGAAGCATCTTAATTGCTTCCTTGGAAAGGTGGCAAATGCTTGCACATTTCGCAGATCTTGTACGTATGTGACCATCTGAAAGCAATATACACACGCTGTTTGCAAAAGAAGTAATCACTACACTACACTACACATACAATCCTGTCACAGATTAAGTTTCAACATGCCACAGGTATTTCTGGTTTATTCTAAGTGAGAAAATAGTGGAAGACTTCAGCATAATGCAGTTTGCCATAACGTAAAGCCAAAATTGCCCTTGACCACAACATACAAAATGCAGTGAAGGATCATTCCCAGTAGAAATGCTGGCTTTTTATACAAGTAAATCATGAATGAATTGACCGGTGAGACAACTAGGTGTATGGAAACCTCGCAAGAGACATTTTTCAGATCTCGTGCCCTTCTGTGCGATTCTAGTTTTCTAGAGGTCCCCCTGCAGCACAGTGAAGAAGTTTAAATAAGCATGCCTTTAATGCGGCTGTGTACATTGGGCAAAGCTGCATATATGCAACAATATTCTTTACAGCCGAGCAATGCAATTATAAACACAAACCATGAACAGCACAATTACAAATCCCCATCACAATTCATCTGATGCTCATGCTCCCAAATTCTGATAAAATCCACATTACGAACACTATATGTGTAGTTTGTTCCTTGAGCTATACTGACTTTTAAAATAAGACTTGTTCTTATGTCAGTGGAAAAAAGCGTTGGGCAGTGAGGCTAAGACTTGTTTATTTTTACTCAAGATTGATGTGCCTATACAGGCAGGAGGAGGTTTGGCAATATTGACTTGGCAGTGCAAGCATGACCTTTTCCATTTCTCTCATACGTTGTAGAGAGCTACAAATGTGCATGAATACTTGCCTCAGATATTTATGCATGCTATTTAAAACACAACTATTTCACGGCACTCATATTTTGTGATGCTCCAAAAAGAAACAGCAACAAAGTTGCAAGCACCGTGAGTGTACAAACTCATAGATAGAAACATTACAGCACCATGTCAAAAGCAATTGTTTATAATATGCAGCGTGCCATTGTGACAACACTTAAACCGCTGACATTGTGTGGCTGTGTTTCTACCTCGGGGATACTGAACAACATGCACACGAAGTGTAAGTGAAAAACTCGCTGGGTCCCTTATGCATACACCTAAGACGACCCGAAGGTGAAAGCCATCTTTTATTTTCTTCTCAATCGATGTCTTTCTGCACCTGACCTGGTTTTGCACTGCCTCCAGGATCGAAGGCATTGCAAGCTTTCTGCACCTGACCTGGTCTTTTGACCAAGCAGTGATGTCGTGTGGTGACGTCATCACGTGATGAGGATTTTTTGCGTCGCTCGTGTTGACGGTCGATTTTTGCATTTGATGAGGAATCTAAGGCCTTTATAATTAGGGAGTGTCTAGCGTTACGTCTAGACGTAATGGTACGAGCCGTTGCAGTTACGTCTGGACGTAAGAATAACGAGTCTTAAAAGTTACGTCCAGCGTGGCAATACAAATACAGCCCGTTAGACCTACCGAAGCGATTGGCTTCAGTGGCGCAACGGCTAGCGTGTCGTGCTCGGAACTGCGAGGACGTTGGTTCGAACCTCGCTGCTGCTGCTGCTTTTTTTTTTTTTTTTTTGTCTCAGGTGTTGCTGAAGTCTCTTGCCAGAGAAGCGCGACGCGGCTCTTGGGTTACGTACGCCTCCGCCTGCCCCGAAGGGGCAGGCTGCGCGGGCTAAACAGCGCGTGGCCGCGACAGCGGCCAGTAGCGCGTGACCGTGACCCTGCCAACCGGCCATTGAGCGTTAGCGAAATGGCCGCACTCGCGAAGCGAGGGCGAAGCCACGATTAGGTTGCCGCGCCCGAAGAGCGCAGAGGGCCTTCACTGAGCAACAGGAAAATAATGTACTCACGTTTGTGGAAAGCCACATGACTAGAGTCCCTAGATTTTCCCTGCTCTTCAACAGGGAAAAATCTAGGGACTTCAGTCTGGACGTAACGATAGCGGTGACTACAGTTACGTCTGGACGTAACCCTAGCAACAGCCTTATAATTACCATCAAATGGCTGCATAAAGGACAAGAACAGAATGTCATTTGGCACACAATGGATCCTCATACATCCATGTTGTCATTGGAAAAAACAGTTATCCTGTGTTAGCCTTCCGTAGGTGAAACTGTCCAACACTTATTCAGCAAAATTTACATTACGCAGGCCATGACTCCGCGTGTTCTTCAAAAAACATCACAACTGTGCAGTGCATTCATCGCTGGGTCGCTAGTCTCGCCTCACTTTGCCTGGCAAGTGGTGAGAGGCACATGGGCTGTACGAGACTAGCGTCGTGTTTCTGCATTTTCTGACTGTTATTTTATGCAGCTTCAATTTTTTTCTATTAAGTGTTGCGGAATTTGCATGAGCTCATTCCTTTCAGTTTATTTTTGTCTTTAGTTTTGATTAGTTTTCTGCTTTAAAGGGACCCAGAAGCGGTTTCAACGATTTGGTATAAATGCATTGAGCCGGTAAAGCAAGCCCTAAGAATTATTTCCAGACCGATTTAAGCTCTCTGCATCAACTTTGTAATTTATTACAAGACTTTAAACATGTGAATTGCTACAGATCGCAGCTAAACGAGTTTTCAACATTGCGTGCCCTTTCTACATAGCACAGGGGTAAGACAGCTGCGCATATTGCGCATTTCTGATATGATTCCGTTTTCCTGTGCCAATCTGCTCCAAAAGCATAAAAATTGCAAAAATTGCGCTGAACTGCTCTGAAACAGCCTCAAATGCAAGAATTGTGATGCCCACATCAGCTTCAGTGAGGAAAAAAGGCTGAGTTGGCAACATGACATTTCACGCAGCGCCAGGGATACCAAGAAAGGGGGGGGGGGTTTGCAGAACACATCGATGCGCCCAATAGTGTTTCTTATATGCACCTTTCTAATGAAGGCTTCCATGGGGCCGCCATAATCTCCTTTGGGTTGTTGTAAATATGCGTGACCCCCCAAAAATGTGCTGCAGTGCCCCGAGCGTGCTGCTCCTACTCGCTAGGCTGTGTGGTCTGGCACTAATGTTGCTTAGCGAAAGCTATTGCGTGGTATGCGTAGCAGGGTTGACTCGCAGGTTCTGTGCGTAATGTGTATACAGAACAGAGACCGAAGACATGGTTGCCTTCTTCCACCTTTAATGCCACGCAAATCCTAATGATGATTGTATGCGCGGGGTGCGCGACCGTCATCATCTTCGATTTTCAACATCTTCCCGTCTGTGACAAAGAAGCTAAAGATGAAAAGATCCCACATTACGAAAAACACTCTAGAGCCAGCACGCTGGCTCGGCGCTAGTTCGAATTCACCTCACTGGTAACATCTTTCACTGTCTTTACATTTGCTAGCTGTAGATATGTCGATTCGCGGTGCGCTCAACGTCCGGCACTAACCACCACTTAGCGCTTGCAGATTAGGCATGCACACAAGTATCAAGTTCAGTGTAGTCTTTCACACGCAGTTCGTAGTAGTTCCAGTTCAGTTCGTAGTCACACTATCGTGAAAGCTGTCTGAATGTTAGCGAGGACCTTTTCTTTTCCTCGATGTTTGAAGTGTTTGGAGCGATTTTGAATTACAGTGCCTCTCCTGTTTACAGTCCTGAATTTTAGTGCCTCTCCTTAATTATATGCATTGTATTCCTGTGTTTAAAAAATTTGTAGAGAGAAAAGATTGAACCGTGTAACGTGATGGAATAATGCAGTTTTCACTCGGCAGACAAAAAAAAAGAAATTGTAACTCGTATGATTAAGCTAGATTATTCAAAGTTTCCTCTAATATAGAGATTTGTTGCGGAAACATTTTGCATATTTAAGAATATTTTTTAGTTCTCTTTTCCTTTAGGTTGGCAGCACAACGTTAGAAATGTTCTATGCAATGTTCAGTAAATCTTGTTTTCCATAAATATTCTTGCATATTATACTCTAATATATTTTTTGAAAGTAATACCATTGGAAATTACAATTACTTAGCTTTATACTGGTTTATAATATTACACTGTATCTGTAATATTGTGTATAAGAAAAAATAATTACTAAAACCTACAAGATAGGGCCTGTTTTCCCAGGGTAACGAAAGAGCTAAAAAAAAAAATAGCAATAACATTCGAGGCCGATCATAGGCTCCAGCCGAGCGTGTTGCATGCCTCACCGGCAGAACAAACTCTCCAATTCTCTTCCTTGTGTTTTCATGTTCCTGTTTTGCGCTGAACATGGCGAGTCTCCAATTCTCTTCTTATTGCCACCGAGAGCTGACCAAATAACGCAATTCTAAAAAAAAAACCTGAACAAACGAAATGCGCCGGCATGTCAAGATCATCATTTTTATGTACCATCACCCACCAGCGGCTCTAATTTTGTCCACACCTGTGCGCAATAAATGAGCTAGTAATAAGCAGTCACTTCCTGAAAGTTAAGAAACAGGATATAGACCAGATTTTTCTTAGCCTCGTAGCGCGAGTGTCAGCCTTGCCACTGGATGGATGGATGGATGGATGGATGCTATGAGCGTCCCCTTTATAACGGGGCGGTGACAAGTGTGCCACCAGGCTCGAAAAAAAAAAAAGAAATCTTTTACTTTTATTTTTCTTAGCGTTGGCCTAGTGTCTTTACCTCAATTAAAACTATTTTACTCCAGAAAAAAAAAACTTAAGTTTTCAGCTCCGTTTTGTGCCCTTTACGGCAGAATGTCCTTATTTTCTTTTTCCCAATATTTATTTTTGTCCTTTCTCTCTAGTTTTCTGCCACCAATACTCTAACCGTCTCTTACTTATTTCAATCGCGGGTGTGTTCAGCTTTCCATTGTCTCTAAAACCCAAGGCGTCATGTAGGCTCGTGCCCAAACGTACACCTGGGTGGATGTCTCCACATTCAATCAGAACATGCTCCGCCGTTTCCTGATCTTCCCCGCAGCACGTGCATTGTTCTTCTTCTTTACTGAATCTCGCTTTATAACTACCCGTTCTAAGGCAACCCGATCTCGCTTCAAATAGTAAAGCGCTTCCCATTGAATTGTCGTAAAATGCCTCCCTCCTTATTTCATTTATGCCCTTTCGGTAGTTACTCAAAGCCGGTTTTTTCTCCATAGCTGCCATCCAGTAAATCCTCTCCGCCTCTCTGACTTTTCGCTTAACGCTCTTTGTTGACATACTGCTTACACTACCAGCCGTATATTTACTACTGAGCCTCCTAGTTCTTTTTCTCCACTGTGTGTCCACGCTCTTCCTATACAAGTAACGGAACACCTTCTCTGCCCATCTACTCTCCTTCATATTCCTTAGCCTTTCTTCGAACCTCATTTTGCTCTGAGCCTCCCTTGCCTCAAAACCTGCCCATCCCATATCGCCCTTTACAGCCTCATTTGTCGTCTTCCCGTGAGCACCCAACGCGAGGCGTCCCACAGTCCTTTGATTTATATCCATTCCCGATTGCACCTCTGCCCTCATGCACACCGAGTTCCCAAAAGTAAGCCCCGGAACCATTACACCTTTCCACAGACCTCGAAGCACCTCGTACCTATTGTATCCCCACAATGCTCTGTGCTTCATTATTGCAGCATTCCTCTTTCCTTTTGCTGCTGAGGCTTTTTCCTGTACCTCCATGTACCTGTCACCCTCATTTATCCATACTCCGAGGTACTTGTATTCGCTCACCCTCGGTATTTCTTGGCCCTGTATTAACACCGCCTGATCACAAGGGTCATTGAATACCATCAATCCACTTTTTGTTACACTAAATCCTAGTCCCAGAGCTTCCCCTTCCCTTCCGCATATGTCCGCCAGCTGCTGTATATCCTCTCGACTGTCAGCAAATAAGACAGTATCATCAGCATAAAATAATCCTGGAAGCTTCTGCTCAATCATCATGCCGCTCTGTTTGTGTGACAGATTAAAACCAAAGTTGCTACCTTCTAGCACTTTTTCCATATTCACCATGTACAGCATGAATAAGACAAAGGACATCCCTGTCTCAGCCCCTTGCTAATCTCAACGTTCTCTTTGTTACTCATTCCTTCCCATTCTATGTAAACTGTATTCTCTCGGTATATCTCCCTCAAAAGCTGTATACAGTCGTCGCCTATGCCCATTCCTTTCAATATATCTCACAATATTTCCTGATTAACGTTGTCGTACGCCCCAGTGATGTCTCGAAAAGCCATGTACAAGGGCCTATTTTCTATTTTAGATATTTCTATACACTGAGTGAGAACAAACAGGTTATCGTCTAACCGCCTGTCGACTCGAAATCCATTCTGGAGCTGTCCCAAAATATCGTTGTGTTCTGCCCACTTTTCTATTTTCATTTTTACTGCTTGCATCGCCAACCTGTATAGTACCGATGTAATGGTTAGTGGTCTATACGAGCGAATGTTATCCTTCTCTCCCTTGCCTTTATAGATTAAGTTCATTCTACCTTTTCGCCAACTATCCGGTATTTGCCTGTCCTTTAAGCATTTTTCGACAGCTTTCAGCAGTGCTTCTTTAGTGCTATTTCCTAGTTCGTTAAAGGGACACTAAAGGCAAATAACAATTTATGTCAGAGTGAAAACCCAATGTATGACAACTTCTAAAACGGCAATATTATCACCAGCAGTGCCCTACTTACCGAGAAATTAAGCTAAATGTATCACATGACGAGCGCCACGGGTGGGACATTTTCGAAGTGATCCCGATGACGTAGGGAAGTCGGCCTGCAATAAATCACTAGTAATCAAACTAGCAGCAGTAAAAAAAGAACATTCCGAGCATCAAAAGACGAAATAAAATGCTGTTTGTTCGTTTCCGCTTGATTCATGGAAAACAAAACCTCTGTGGCGTTGCCATGGGGAACGGCGCGCGTGGTTCAAAGGTTCCGTTTTCGCCGAACTGCGCCTTGCCCGTCTCAGTGGCAGTTTCGGGATCGCGTACTGCTGTGCGTGTTTTGCGCGCTCGTGAAGGTCGCTCTGACAGAAAGTTCGACAAAATGCCGCATGCGTGTGATATTGCCGGATGCCTGAATGGTGCACAACGCCAGTGCTGCAGCAAGGAAACCGGTGTGTCTTTTCACTGGGTGCCGCGGAATGAACCCTTACGCTCGAAGTGGCTTAGTGACATGCCATTGCGCCAATGTGCTAAACAGTCAAAACCTCTGCGTGTGTGCTCGCTGCACTTTCGTACTGAGGATTACGAGACCAACCGCAACTTGGTGACGGCTTTGAATGTGCCCATCCGAGCAAGTCTTTGCCGCAGCGTTGTTGTTGCTACTGTGGGTCCCGCTACTTCCGCTCGGCTGCTACTAGTGTCGGCGGCCGCGCAGTAAAAGCGGGCAACGTTGGGCATGGCAGCAGTGACGTATGAGAGTCGTATTTTCAGGCGGGAGATTTGAAGCGCGCTAACGCGATGCGGACCACTAAAAACGTGATTTTATTTCAAAATAAGCACTTCCTTGGCACAAAAGCAGCGCTACGAGGTTTCTGGGCCGCTATTTCAACAATCAACGTCGACTTAATATTTGCCTTTAGTGTCCCTTTAATGAGGCTAACGGGAATCCCATCTAAACCCGCCGCAGTGCGCTTTGGAATTTTTCTTTCAGCCTTTTTCCAATTGAAATTCTCCAGCACTAGCTCTTCCTCGGTTGCTCTCTCCGCCACACTTTTACTCACCGAGGAAATCCCCTGGACGCTCTTTTTAAACGAATCGGCTGTTACCTTTCGAATGTAACCTAGCGCTTCGTACCCTTCCAATTGATTTCCTCCTTCATCGAGAATATGTTGTTGCGTTGTGACAGACTTCCTACCTAGCACCTTTATGTGGCTCCAAAATATCCTAGGTGCGGCCTCCTTTTTTTCGTGAATCTCTGTCACCCAGCGTTCACTTTCACCTTTAATTTTTGCCTCGACCAGTTTCTGTACAATGGATTTTTTCTCTAGATATATTTCCCATATTTCGTTCACTTCGTCCTGCGGTCGCTTGTCCTACTCTCGACACCAGGCACTACCTGGTGGTGCAGGCGACGGTGGGGGCTGCTGATGGCAGGAGGCGATAGCTATGCTTGCGTCGCATGTTCGCTTGTGTCAGTGCTTTCAGAGCTGTTAGAAAGTAGCGGTCTCAGCTGCTTGCTTGCTGCCTACTCGGAATTGCAGTGCAACGTATAAACATTTGTCTGGGTGGCGCTGCGCCGTCGTTGTGTGTCCGAACAACGAGCGAAAAAGGAAGCGGCTGATGCAACAAACCTGCGACATTCACGGAAACATGAGTGGCTTGTGTTTGTGCAGCGTGTATTCTAAACGTTTTTAAGGCCCTTGATTTCAATAAGTAGTAAGTGAGCTGGTGCTCTTGCTCAGGAGGGCATATTTTCTACCTATTCAAACAGCTGCACTGCAAGTGCATGGGTTAAAACAAGACGACCTGCTGAATAAAAAAAAATAAACTGAATTACTAGAATGGCGACGACGAATCTTGAAATGAGAAAGACAGTATCCATGCACCTCGCCCGATATTTTCTCAAACTGCGAAGCCAATTAACAAATGTGTCTCAATTTTGCTTGGAGACTTACAGGCGCCACTGCAGCTGCCAAGTGGAAACAAGCTTCAGAAATTTCAACACGCGGGTGTTTAAGCTTGCTTCCAAAATACAAAATGCGGCCACCCTGGCTATAAATTTGTTCAAAAAGGCACAGGTAAACCTCGATGTAACGAACTGTTTCACTTTTTACAACTTCATGTCCATAGAACATATGTATTTTGAACCTCACAGCCATGAGGCATGTCTACATGTGATTTCATAACAACAAAGTTTTACTGTGACAGCAAAGGAAGGCCGAAGCGATAAATCCTGATCCGGCTCAATCGTGATCGAAAGTGCCCGTGTGACAGGGATCTTGTCATTGCAGGGGCGATCCTTCAATTGCAGTTAAGTATATCTTCACCGAGGCATGTCGCAACAGAAAGTGCACGTGTGTGCGCCGCTCGGTCAGGATCGAACTTAACCAATATCGGACTCAAACGTAATCTTCGTCAGTTTTGATCGTGATTCAAAGCACCTGTGCGACGGGGTGTTTTTGCAGACTCTGCTCTTTAAGAACACAGAGGTTGGGGGCCGGCATGCGGCTGCGTCTAACTTTGATACAAGAGGCTTCGTACACTACGCCAGGGCATACTTTCGTAGTAATCTCGTTTAGAAACCACACGTAATCTCAACTACAGCGTTCTGCGTTGAAAACTGAAATAATCGCCTAATTAAATTCATCCCGTTGCATTTTGCGAGAGAGCACAAAACAGCCATCGTGCAGCACGAAGTCGGACGGTAGCGCGGCACAAAAATATCTGTAGCTGCTGCCTTTCAGAAAAAAATAATAATAAAAAGAAGATACAGCTTACTAGGTTTCATCTGGCTATTAGCATATGCAAATGCGTAAGTTTAAAATGTTTCTTGATATGATACAGTTCTAAAAAATAAAGAATGGACAACTGTGCGGTGTTGCAACTATTCAAACCTTCGTGCCGATGTTGCTGAACATTCTCGCAGTGTTTGGCAAGCTCCCTGGCACAATTCCACTGTTCGAAAATGTAGTCGCATGAAAGAAGATGCACGTTCCGACATTCAGAGAAGACTGTGTGGCTGCAGCGCTTGCAAATCTGCGAACGCCCGCTACTGAGAGCCACAAACGTGGTGCACCGTGCTGTGCGTCAACGCGTTTCAGCAGCCCCTAAGCAAATGCTCGCACCGCGGCGCCTCAGTTGGCCAAACATGGCGGCCGCCTATGAGCGCTGGAAGTTCTGGTCACGGCCGGGCTAGACCGCACGCGCGTGCTCGCTTCTTACGGCCTTCGCATCGGGTGCAGTACATGCCTCTCGCCGCTGCTTTGAGGGGGGCGCTGCGACCCTGACCCTCCTCCGCCGCTCTTCTTCACTCACCGTGCGTTGAAAAACAAGTTGCCTAATCGTTGAAGAATGGTTTAATTTGACTTCTTATATGCGCAATGTGCATTGGGCTTAAGCTTATCGAAAAACTTATAAATGCAAGAGCTGGGAGTACAGCTCTCCGCGATCAAACGTGTAGACATTCTGAGGTCTGGAAATAAATATTTACTGCTCGTAAGCACTGGCAATAGTTGAACACTTTCAAGTGAAAACTTTGCCGGACTTCACAAATGTCTTGTTCACAACCTAAAAAGCTTCCTAGTTGGCTTGTGTGCGTAGGTGGAAGGCTTGTCGTTTGCGTCAGTCACTTGGTTTGTGTGATTGACGAGGAGATTGTTAGGAATTTTTCGGCTATGAGATGTGCGGATCGTCGGGAGTGGCTGTCGTCAACGCCTTCAGGGCAGCTTAAGATGGGAGCGCGTTGCAAGTAGGGCTGGACTGCTGTTTCCAAAACTTCTAGCACATTCCTGCGTGGCAGGTGTTCAGAGGCCTTATTGAAAAAGACCACTGTCTTGTCCAAAAGAGCTAGAAACTCTGGCCTCGGGTAGTGTAGTTCGTTCCTGTCTTGTGCTCGCAGTAGCTTGTACAGCTGATGCTGCCTGTTGTTGGTCGTCAGCATCGCAGCGCAAGAGTCACATCCGAAGTCTGTAATAATAATAAGCGATGAGGAGAGTTTGCGAAGTGCAAGCGATTTGAGCGGTTGTGCGTTTGAGCGGTGCGATTAGAGTGGTTGTCCGATGTTAGTGGTGCGATTTGAGTGAATATGCGTATGACTTCGTCTTATGAATTTTGCGTTGTAACCAAGTTGTTGATAATTAAATGTAAACTTCTTTTTCCCTTTTAACTGTGTGTCGTGCGTTGCGTTTTCTGTTGTGTCTTATTTTACGGCCCAGCCATCCTGACGCTAACAAAAGGAACGTAAAAGAGCTTAGGGTCCCCGGAATTAATTTTTCCAGGCGGTGTTAACACCTTGACAATGCACACCACCACTCGGGGCGTGCCTTCCGAAGGGGTTATTCAGCAGCAAGAGTCCTCTCTTGTTTTTTTACTTTCTTTCTCCTATACGCAGTTATTTTCAACCATTAGAGATACAACTCACGTACGTGTTTCAAAGAGCTGTCAAGCTGCAGACCGCAGCTTTTAGCCCTGAAAACCACTCCAAATGTATTTGGAAAAATAAAGAAATAGAAAATAGCTAGCAAAGGGAAGGCGTGCTCGTCATTTCTGTAAGCGGACCTCTCTTAATTGCGGCCTCGTCCAACGAGACCAAGGGCCAAAGGTATTTGGTGCTCTCTGCTTGCAGAGCAGGTGCAGCGTTGTTTATCTCTCTCTCTCTGATCGTTGCCAGTGCTTTATGCCTCCTGCATTATGCCTCGTTAGCCGATTCTTCCGCATTTTGACTGAGTTTCAGCTTGTATTATCCACGAGCACATGCATTCCTACATTATGCGGCGAGCCGTCTGATAACATTAGTTTTTTTTAAAGGAGACTATCCTCCCTCTACCCGCGACTTCTTGAATACCCCCCCCCCCTCCGTCGAGAACCCCCCAGTGATGGAAGTGCTGCTCCAATTGCTCCAAACTGCTCCAAAAGAGAAATGCTGCTCCATGCTGCTCCAAACTGTAATTTTTGTTAGTAACTGCTCCGGACCTGCTCCGAAATGGCACTGGTAAACTGAAAACAATGAACTTTAAGCACATGATCATCCAGTGAGCCTAAACTTAACAAAAAACAAGCTGTCTACTATCATTCTATATTTTGCGGACATCTTTCTTGGCAATGAAGAGAAGGCTGCAGAGCCAAACTATGCGTGTGCTACCGCTGAACAAAAATGGCCCACAATTGCGTCCTTGTCGTCTGCGTGAGAATTAAGCAAAACAACATTGCTCTATTTTCTATGGGACACTGTATGAAAAGAGGCGCAGCACACACCAAGGAGATATAAAATTTATATTTGTTTTACTATATGCAGTGTCATTTCAAACGTCGCAACTTTTACGTGGTCCTGACAGTCAAAATGGGGCCTTCCGTCATCAGGTGAGCGCACGTCGCCCTCGAGCTTTTCTGATGACTCGCCGAAGGAACTTGTGACGAATTTCACTAACAAATGCCTGTCTAAGCAGACGAAGCAAATATATTATGCAATGTTATTATTCGACCATGGCCGCTCGAATAATCCAACAGCCGTCACAAGTGATACGGAAGGTTCACAAACTGAACCTAAATTCGAAACGCGCGCCAAACCGGACTACTTCGCGGAGCAGCAATGTGCAGTAGTCCTGCCCCGTAGCCTTTTCTTCATTGCCAAGAACAGTTGTCCGCGAGTATATAGTATGTACTATAGTATGCTGGTATGGAGTTTCTATACTAGCCCCGTACTAGCATATCAACAATGCCACAACTAATGGCATTGTTCATATGTCTCTGATTTAGCTGTATGTAACTGTACATGACAGGCAGACTATTTTGGTAAAATGTGATATTAGTTCAATATCTTACTGATTACTAACTGCTGGAGGGAGGACTGTAATGTGTGACTGATCACATTTATCACTTCGTCATTACCTCATTTTTGCCACAAGAAATGGCAAGGCTGTTTTTTCAGCCTATCCGAACTTAGTTTCTTGTCTTTTTCTTTCTATTTTGAAATTTCAAATGCAGGCTCTTTTGGTGAAATATGAAAATAACAGATTTCTTCGCTCTGTTACCGATTATAAGCTGCTCTATGTGATTCTAGTTTCTTTTATAATTTGGGCTCCAGCTCATGGGTTTTATATCATTTTTGCCACAAGTACCCAATATTTTAAATATATAGCTCATCTTACTTAGTGTTCAGTGACCACCCATCTGCTTAAATATTTGTTTGTTGCAATTTGCAGTGATAATTGTACGTGCAATATGTTTAATAATAAGTATTAATACTTACGAGATGCTTAAATAATGCTTTAGACTCCAGGAGTCGTTTGAAATATTTTGCCATCTGCTCCAAAAATGCCAATAGCTGCTCCAGACTAGCGTTTTTTCTGCTCCAGAATGTGCTCCAAAAAGAAAAATGTTGCTTCCATCACTGACCCCCATTCCGCGGTTTCACATCGAGCAACACTCTTGTGCCGTGTGCGCGGCGCAGGAGATGCAAGGTCAGGGTTGCAGCGCCCCTACCGCCGACGGGCGGCAAAACATACTCAGAAACTCTCCCATTGCTTTCGCGACGGGTGAGAAGGCCGTAAGGAAAGAAGCGCGCGTGCGGTCTTGCCTGGCCGTGTTCTGGTCTATTCGCCGCAGATCGGGCTACAGGTGGCAGCACCGTCGCCGCGCTTGTTTGGATAGGCGGTCGCCGGCACGTATACAAACGCACAGAACAGCGCTTCGTTGTGAGCGATTTGACCTGATTTCCGGCAAACAAAATGCGTTGACTGCAGCTTTCTGGTAATATGTGTGCTCTTCATTGCCGAATCAATGCACGAAACGCGTTGAATGTTACTGTTACTTGTGAGAGAAGCGCATTCCGCCAACGAACGGATTGCTCGCCTTCGGCGACAGTCAGCGTTTTCACAATGGATGACGTTTTCTTGTTGTTTTATAACGACAGTCCTGAAGTTATGCACCTAATCATAACGCGCAAGTGCATGAGAGCCTTTTTTTTTACCACCGAGCCGCTAAAAGGCTATATTCACATGAGATTTAATACTTCTCATCTTTATGACAACGCCACGTGTACTTTGCTATGCGCTTGAACCACAGAGCGGCACCTACACTGACGTGACTCTCGTGAACGGAGGGTACGACGACCATACACAGCACTCTCAACAAGTGCACTCACTGCTCTTATTACAGTACGTATACAGCCGATCAAGACCAAATGCTTCTTTACATTGTGTTAGGCATACGTACGTGCGGTTAAGGTTGCACTAACGCAACGGAAGAAACCGCCTTTGGAGGACCTGCATGACGTACGCGCACATGCGAACACAACGTGGCTAGCAGACGATGCATGGAGCAATCCACACTAGGCGCGGTTCATCCAGAAGCCGCCAGGTGGCGACTCTGCTCGATCTCCTGGCCAATAGGCCGTGCGCAGCGCCTATAGGAGCGCCACCGAAAGCCGCGTAGCGTCGGTCGTTGGAACCGCAGGCGGGCTTCGTGCCGGAGGCGCCTGCTTTCACTGCAAGCATGGGTGTTGTGCATGCGTGCGATTTGGCACTTGTGCGCGTCCCAAATAATTACTTTTGCGGTCACAGTGTGTGCAAAGGAACCGCACCTTATAGTAGTAGATATGCGTCAGATTTCACAGCTTTATGGGACGACATTGTCACCATGCGCACCAGGTGTTTGCCATATACCATGGCCTCTGAGATTAGGTGCGCAATCTCTGAGGCCATGCACAGTCAAGCATCAACAACATTCCCTACGAAGTGGTGCTCATTGTAAATACGCTGCTTTCTTTATAGCGCCCCGACTGCTAACAGCTTCATTTGTTCACGTGTGAACCATCGTTTCGTATGGGCACACTTAGCTTCGTTTACATGCTGTGTTTATTTATTTATTTATACAAGTACCTCACGGGTTCCACGGGGGAACATTTAGTGAGGGGGGGATACATTTTGTTTTGTTTTACAAAGAGCGATCAATGCAAATGCAAAGTGAGGGAAAAAAAAAGTAAACAATATGCTTGTATACACGAAAAGTCTTGGCTGCGCAAATTGAAACAACCAAACGAGACGGCAAACAATAACATTATACAATTCGAACCATCTAACATAAGTATATAATACAACTGATGTCATATTTTTCAATGAAAGCCACAACGTAATGGGGATAAAGCGTTACACAATGTTAAAGGCGATTTATGCGGATTAAGAATCAGAAACCAGCCGCAGTACATAGATAAGACATACACTTCTAGGGCTCAAGAGGCAGTTTTTCAAGCAGCCTCCTAAAGATCTCGGTCTCTTTGACATTAGCTATATTCTCAGGAAGATTGTTCCACAGTACAATGGCACGTGGTAACGCAGATAAATTAAAGGCGTTAGTGTGACCGTATAGACGCTGAAAACTGAGGTTATGCTGCAAACGACGGGAACATCGATGAGGTTTGAGAAGTGGCAAAGAAGAACGATGCTTGCTGTTGATGATTCTGTGCAACAGACAGAGAAGTGAAATGTTTCTGCGGGAGGCGAGGGAGGAAAGAGAGAGCGACTGCTTGATTTTTGTTACGCTGGAATGCCTGTTGTAGTTACTGACTATAAAGCGAGCAGCGCGGTTTTGAACCGATTCTAGGCTTCGGGATAGATATGCTTGTTCAGGTGACCATATAGAAGACGCGTATTCGAGTTTAGGACGCATAAGTGTTTGATAAGCGAGCTTGCGCGTGCAAGGAGGGGCATCGCGAAGATTGCATTTTAGGTAACCAAGCGTACGAGACGCGTCAGCTATAATCTTGTTGATATGACTGGACCAGGAAAGGTTCGATGTCAGATGGACGCCTAGATACTTATAAGATGACGTTGGTCTTAGAGGGCTACTGTCAAGGAAATACTGAAATGTTGAGAGTGATCGCTTTCGAGTGAAGGTCATTTGATTACACTTATCTACGTTTAATGTCATTAGCCAATCTGAGCACCATGGGGTTACACGATCAATATCTTGCTGTAAAGCTATATGATCAGATGGTGAAGTGATTTTGCGGTAGATTATGCAGTCGTCCGCAAAAAGGCGAATGGATGACGTAATTTCAGAGGGAAGATCATTTATAAAAATTAAAGATAACATAGGCCCGATTACACTCTCCTGTGGGACGCCAGATGTCACCTCCGAGAGAGAGGAAGACATGTTATTAATTAAAGTACACTGTTTGCGAAAACGCAGGAAGTTTCTAATCCAAGAGACTGTATGGGAATCTAAGTTTAAAGATGACACTTTAGCTATTAATCGACAATGTGCTACACAATCAAATGCCTTAGAAAAGTCGATGAATATGCTGTCTGTTGGTAAATTTTCATCCATATTGTGAAATATCTCATGCGTGAATTCAATAAGCTGTGTGTCGCAGGAAAGTCCCTGCTAGTTGTCCCCGAGAGCCTCCGCTCCGATGTTCTACGTGTCATGCATGACGATGCGACATCCGGCCATTTCGGCTTCGTGCGAACGCTGCACCGCACTCAGGAGCGCTTTTATTGGCCGAAGATGTACGAAACAACCAAGCGCTATGTCGCTAGTTGCGAAACGTGCCAACGTCACAAGCGACGGGCCACCGCAGCGCCAGGTCCCCTTCAGCCATTGACACCACCCAGTACGCCTTTCGAACAAGTAGGAATTGACCTTTGGGTCCATTTCCTTTATCTAACAATAGGAACCGCTGAATAATCGTCTGCGTGGACCATCTTACACGGTATGCGGAAACAGCAGCCATACCCTCTTCCACCACTGCTTCCGTGGCGGACTTCTTGCTGCACTCCGTGGTCCTTTGCCATGGCCCACCGCGTGTCATTATCAGCGACCGTGGCCGCCAGTTCACTGCTGATGCTGTTGAAGAATTACTTCGTATGTGCACTACACAGTTCGTCATTCAACACCGTACCATCCGCAGACAAATGGTCCCGTTGAACGGACAAACAGAACGCTGACCAACATGCTTGCCATGTACGTTTCCGCCAATCACAAGAAGTGGGATGACGGGCTGCCTTTTATCACTTACGCGTACAACACGGCGAAACACTAAACAACGGACTTTAGTCCATTTTATCTCCTGTACGCCAGGTTACCGCGAAGCCCTCTGGACACTTTGTTACCCTTCATTCTGCACAATGACGATTCTGTATCGCAGACCTTGTGCCTCGCGGAAGAAGCCCGTCGAATAGCTCGTCTTCGGACTCTGGCCTTGCAACGTCGTTCGAAGGAGCAATACGACGACCGTCACGAACAAGTATCGTTCGAAAAAGGCGATTTGGTGTTGCTTTGGACACCGCAACGCAAGCGTGGATTTGTCAAAAGCTTTTGTCACAATATTCAGGCCCATTTGAAGTCGTGGACAGTCTCAGCCAACTCACTTACGTAATAGCTCGTCTCCTGAGCAATGGTTGGTGATCAAGTGGAATGCAGCTCACTCATATTGCTCGCCTGAAACCGTTCTACCCTCTTTGACAGCAGCGTGGCAAATATTTTTTCACGCAGTCCACGACACATTTTTATGTTCTTTGACACATACCACAAAGAATGATGAAGGAAAAGGTTCAAAAAAAAAAGTGCGCCAAACACCGTGCGACTGTACAAACACCGTGCGACTGTACCACGCTGAGCAAGTTGCTCGCAGGATTTCACGAACGTTCGCATCGTCCGCGACGCCCTGGATCTCTCCTCGTGCGTCTCGCTGATCGACGCCCCGTGACGGCTGCCTCGACCTCAATGCCGTGCGCCTCTCATCGACGGGGCCTTCGCCGCCTCGTCACCGACGTGCATCGTGCCCCTGGCTGAATCGTGGTCCCGTCCCTGAACTCTTGTGACCGGCCCCCCACCTTTCCTGTCTTCTTCTCTCTTCGTCGTTCTTGCCGACCACCTATCACTTCTTTCTCTTTTCTCTCTACTTTTCTTTTTATCCCCATCCCCCTACCCCTACAGGGGTATTCAGACGGGGGAGACGAGGGGATTGCGGATCACGTGACCGCGACGTCACGTATTAGCGAGTGGGCGTGATCCCCCCGCACCTCCTCGGGGGAGACGGGGACCTTTTCCCCGAAAGGACAAACAATCCCCCGGCGGTGGGGGATATAGCGGAATTTCGCGCTCTTGTTTGGCCACATTGTTGCCCTTGCTCTTGCAAAGAGCGGCAGCGGGTGTACAGTCTGCAGCTACATGGTCGTCTGCAGCTCGTCGTCAACAGCTCGTCAAACGGGTGGTGCAAGCCACCAGAGTAGTCTAGTAATACTGGTCTCCCCCTCCGTTCGCCTCGTCCGTGTGAGTGGGGGGCATTTGTGGAGACTTGTCCTCGCGAGCTGACGTCACTAGGCTCCGCCTTTATCCCCCGAGCATTTCTCCCCCGTCTGAATACCCAGGGCGCTTAAAGGGGTATTCAGACGGGGGAGAAATGCTCGGGGGAGACGGGGGGATTGCGCATCACGTGACCGCAACGTCACGGATTAGCGAGTGGGCGTGACCCCCCCGCGCCTCCTCGGGGGAGACGGGGACCTTTTCCCCGAAAGGACAAACAATCCCCCGGCGGTGGGGGATAGAGCGGAATTTCGAGCTCTTGTTTGGCCACATTGTTGCACTTGCTCCTGCAGAGAGCGGCAGCGGGTGTACAGTCTGCAGCTGCATGGTCCTCTGCAGCTCGTCAAACGGGTCGTACAAGCCACCAGAGTAGTCTAGTAACACTGGTCTCCCCCTCCGTTCGCCTCGTCCGTGTGAGTGGGGGGCATTTGTGGAGATTTCTCCTCGCGAGCTGACGTCACTAGGCTCCGCCTTTATCCCCCGAGCATTTCTCCCCCGCCTGAATACCCCTTTAGCCGTGTCGCCTATAGACGATTTTCCGCAGCTGGTTTGTTCAATAAAAACTAGATGGCGCCACCGCACTGTGGCCTTCCCCCTGCCGTGGCCCTCTCCATGGCCATCACCCTGCCGTGGCCTTTGGCAGCGCTGCTCAATATGTCTCCATCCGTGTCGTCTGCTCGGCGTTCCCATAGCGTCTGCGCGCACGCGAGTAAAAGCGAGCAGACGGCAGCGCCGGAAAAGTAAACATGGCGGCACCTGTGGATGCAGTTTCCTTCCGCCTCGAATTTATCACGTCCTCGTCCTGCGCTGTGTACCCGTAAGTTCAAAACCTCCGCATTTATTTGCTTTATATTCGCGTCCTGAAGCTTCGAGAGCAATGTACTCGTCGGTGTTTTCAAGATTCATTCTCATATTGTCGGAGACAAGGGTTAGCAGGCATGGCTAAATAAACACAGCTGATTGCAATAATAAAGACAAAGCATACCTGATGCTTTTTCTCCAGCGTGAGCTGACACAAAGCGATGGCCGATTTTGCCATTTATTATTGCTGTGAGGACAGTGGTCGAGTAGCAAGCGCGAGTTCGGATCGAAGGGGGCTGTCGCGTCTGCATGGGTGCTGCCATGTTGGCTAGTAACCCCAGTTACTGGCGTTTGCTAATACAACAATTAAAGGCATACACCATAAATACGAAGTAGATTAAACATATCGCTTATCGTTGTAGCGTGGTACGTGCCAAACAAACGCAAATGTCTTAACATTATCACCTTTGAGGCGATTACATGTAGAACTATGTTTTGCTGCGCAAGCATGTGACTTGCTTACACCCTGCTGCAACCAGCTTGTGTAGTACGGCCACTTCGCTGGCCCAATGCGTTGGCTGGGGCAACTGGCTGGGGGAAGGCCAGTTACGATCACGTGATCAAATATGGCAGCGCCCGTGCCCCGCTGCGGAAAATCATCTATAGGCAGACAGAAATTAGCGCCCTTTTCCTTTTTCCCCCCCCAAGAACCACTACTACCACGCTGAGCCGGCAGCGGGAGTTTTTTGCCAACCACCGCCATTGCACGTGCGTCGAGAGGTCACGTGACCTGACGTCACGGGGCGTGAGTGACGTAGGCTGGTAGAGGTCTATTTGTACAGTAGACCACGGCGATCACATTACAGTGAATATTACAGCGCTGCGCGCCGCACAGACTCCATTTCCAAAACGAATTCCCGCGCCTCTTTCCTTCGCCTCACCAATCCCACTCGTACGCGCAGTGATGCAAACTTGCCCATGGGCAACTTGACGTTCCACTGAGCTCGTCGATTGGCCTAAACCAGGTCTCAACAAGTTAACTTCAGTTCTGCTACACTGTAGTTCGGTTTCCACCCACTGCTACGAAACTGCGCCTCGTTTCTTGGCCCTGCGGTGATGCGGTTTCGGCCACGCAGTTGTCTCGCGTATATTCCTTGCACTGCATAGCACCTGCGCGGTAGTGTCTCCTGCGACCGGGTGGCAGGAGACAGTAGGTGGGGTAAAGCGTACGGTTCACCCATATAGCCGCTTAAAACCGGCTTGACTTGACTTGAAGTGTATAAGTAGGTGGCGGCAGAGTAGCGTTCAGGCCCGTTTGTGTGGCTTGCGTGGTGGGTGTTGGCAGAGGAGGCACACTACTGTACTGCTGTTGATATTGAGTGTGAACTGTGTACATTAATGAGAACTGTGTGTGTGTTGTAGAAGTCGTAGCAAGGTCGTTGCCGCTTTTGTTGTGATGTCCTCCGGTTCAGTGGACCACTGCCAAATCTATAAAAAATGATGACGAGCTGTACGAGCATGAGATAAAGGCCATGTGTTACGTGATTTGTGAATGTCTGTTTGACGCACAGCTTGTACTGTGGGGTACAGTGGCGGTCAAAATTTTGCGGACCACGGGAGCGCATGGCAGACAGCACCGAGGCGCCTTCTCACGGCTGCTTGCGAAGCTCTAGAGCGCGCACAGCGCACGCGCATCCTTGTTTACCTGCCGGCCTGCTCGTTCGCTCGCTTCAAGTGCGCGCGCGCCGGAAAGCCAGAGAAATCTGAAGGTGGCGCTTCTGCAGTCGCCGCGGAAGCACCGAGCGATGATATCGCAACGAAAATATGTAACTTGTACTGGCAATGCTCGGTGCGCGCTACACTCTGCGCTTTGTTCCCAGACGCTTCGCAGCGTGGAAAATACGCTTTGCGTCAGTTTGTCTCAAACGACATGTGTGATAAGACATATAAGCAGCTTCCATTCGCGGAACTCATGCATGCTGCAAATTTTTTTTTTGTGGTGATCGGTCCAACTATCATGCGCCCGTTGATATGCGCTATAAAAGAAAAAACTTGGCATCCACCGGTTTGTAGCACAAACCTGCAAGAAAAACCCACATGGGTTAAAAAATGAAGAAGAAAAATGTTGAAAGCTGACGAAAAATTTGTCCAGACCAGGACGAAGTTTTTGCCAAGTAGAAAATTTTTCTTTTAGGCAAATCGCTCGGGGCTTCCGCGGTGACTGCAGCAGCGGCACCTTGCACTTTCTCTGGCGTTCTGGTGCGCGCGCACTTGAAGCGAGCGAACGATCAGGCCGGCAGGTAAACAAGGATGCGCGTGCGCAGTGCGCGCTCTAGAGCTTCGCAAGCAGCCGTGAGAAGGCGCCTCGGTGCTGTCTGCCACGCGCTCCCGTGGTCCGCAAAATTTTGACCGCCACTGTACGTGTATGTGTGGTAAGTGCGTGCTCTGCGTGGCCCATTTGTGTGGCTTGCGTGGTGGGTGTTGGCAGAGGAGGCACGGCACTACGCACTACTGTACTGGTGTTGATATTGAGCGTGAACTGTGTGCATTAACGAGAACCGCCTCTGACCGTAGGGACGTGGTCGTGTTGTGTATGTTTTAGAAGTCGTAGCAAGTCGTTGCCGCTTTCGTTCCTGCGATGTCCCCCTGTTCAGTTGACCATTGCCAAATCTCTAAGATATGATAACGAGCTGTACGAGCACGAGATAAAGGCCATGAGTTACGTGATTTGTGAATGTCTGTTTGACGCACAGCTTGCACTATGGCGGACGTGTATGTGTGGTAAGTGCGTGCTTTGCGTGGATCGATCGCTTACAGTTGGAAAGTCATTTGGGCGCAGTGTACTTGAACCATCACTTTTATTTAACGGTGCGGCTAGGGTTACGTCCAGACGTAACTGTAGCCGTTGCTGTCGTTACGCCCAGACGTAACTATAGCCACCGCTAGCGTTACGTCTACGGAGTCCACGGTGCAATTCTTCCTCCGTGGTTACGCGTCCTATGCGCAGACTAAAATAACTCCTTGCTGTTGGCAATCTACTGTCCCTGAGAATATTTGACATAAGTTAGGTGTGTTCACCTTGTGGTCGGTGTGAAAGGTTAAACGTTTACACCTAGCCACTGTAACTGTAACGTTCAGCACGGCCGCTCGCTGAATCAAGCGGCCATACGTTCAGTATCACTGTCGTATCACCGGTTTACCAGCATCACTCGTGTATTGAGACGTGCGTGGTTTGTTTTGCCGGACTGTTTCGCGTATCAGCAGCTCTGTTGTCGAGACAGACCAGCTGACGCACTTTAGGAAGACGTTAATTTCGGCCTCCGCCGGAGCCACGCTGCCTTCAGCCATCGTCTCGGGTGCTGCCTTTTCCTTAGCTTCGTTGAGGCGATCAACCTCAGTTTGGGGCAATCACGGTTAGTGAAATAACTGCAGGTCTCCATCGAACTTGATGTAAGTCACACGTCCACTAGGGTTACGTCCATACAATAACAATCGGTACAGCTGCCCCGCGTGTGTACACATAAATGTCGTCTTTAAAAAGCCTCCTTCCGTCCAGTTATGTTGGTGCAGCCTACTTGGCCTACTCGCAACACATTGTTGCGAGATTGGGCTCACCGTCGCGGCGTTAGCAGTGTAGTATGGATGGGCGGTCGGCGGCACATATCCAATTAAGTGTTGCACATATCCAAGAAAGCGCGTTCTACAGCCAAATGGTGGTATATACACCACCATCGTCGTGTTTTCCACTGTGCTCCATGTTTTTTTTTCTTGCTTTATTTGTACGTGCTTACGTTGTGTTCTGCCCATACTACAATATAAATGGTGTTGTGCGACTGAACCAATATACTTCTTGCTGTAGCGGCTACAAAAAAAAAAGCCTGTATTTCTGTGTAATTATAGTTGAAGTGGAACTCTGTGCACTCTGCTTTTCTGTTTGCATGAATCCGTGTACCTCTCTAGAAGTGCGTGACTTGAGGTCTTTTTTACTGCTAACCGGCCTTTGCAGACTATAGTTCATGCTTGGTATCACAAGGATTTCTAAATCCCCAACACTTCACGAGATTGCGAACAGTCATTTATGAGAAGTCCTTAAAACACAGTTCTCTCCCGACTGATTGGAAAATGGCATCGGTTGCTCCTATACATAAATCTGGCCCGCGCAACGTTATCAATAACTGCCGCCCCATTTCACTCACTTATGTGTGCTGCAAAATTCTTGAACACGTTTTATATACCGCCATTGTTAAGCAGATAGATAGTAATTCTTTATTGAATTCAAACCAGCACGGATTTAGACATGAACTATCGTGCGTCACACAACTGGTAGAGTCCACACATGTTTTAGCAGCAGCACTAGACGATAACTCTTCGGTTGATTGTATTTTCCTCGACTTTCAGAAAGCGTTCGACACTGTTTCGCACTACTTATTACTGCAAAAACTGTCCAGCTTTGACATTAATCCCCAAGTTATTGCATGGGTTGCTGAATATTTACGTGAGATGCGTAGTTGTAAACGGCGAACAGTCTGCAATAACTGATGTTACGTCAGGGGTGCCTCAGGGATCAGTTCTGGGACCCCTTCTTTTCTTACTTTATATCAATGACATTAAAGGGACCGACAACCAACTTTTGTGGTACCCGTTTTCTTGAGTGCAATGGGAAGCTTACCGGTCAGAGCTTCTAATCACGGAGTTGTAACGCGGAGAACGCCGTAAAACATTTGTAATCAGAGTTTTTCGATCTGCAGCGATTATGCAGTCTTAATATAACATGCTGCAAACAGTGAGAGGTGAGCGCGATAGCGATTATACGCCAGCAGTGGTGACAAGTTATGCCCTAAGTATAAAAAGGCAATGTTACGTTTGCAAAGCCTGCGGTGCCGCGACTACTGCTTTCTAGCCTATTAAATTATTTTACAATAGTTATAGCGTTTTTCTGGGGCTTCTTATAGAAGTACTATGGCCGTACACAGGTCGCTTTATCACATTTTAGTCAAGCCAAGCCAAGGTAAGCCTTCGAAAACGAAACAAGTGGTAGGATACACCAGCATTGCTGTTCATGAAGGCGTAGCAATCCTCCACAGAACAGTAAGTCGATGGCATTTTGCGAGCAGCAGCGCAAACTTGCGTGCTACTCTTCAAAAGTCCGATACGACGAGAGCAGACGAGAGTCGAGCTACGCGGGAAACGCCGCCGGACGCCGCGCGCATGCGCCGCAGCCTCCGTTTCGCTGGAAGCCACGAAAGCAGCGCCGTATCTCATGCTTTACTTCTTTTACCTTAGAAACAAACGGGAATTGACAATAACATACATATTCAAATTTTCAGCCCTCGTTCTGGTGCGTGTAAAAGCATTAGACTACGTACAACAAAGTGCTTAAGACTGCATACGTCTGGTTCATGGCGCTCGCGCTAGGCTGCGCGACATACCGGTTTTCGTTACTTTTAAACGCGATTTAAAAATATAAATCCTACTCAGATCGCGAAAAGTATTCTGGAATCTGTCACTATAATTCACGGCCTTTTCATTTCCACCAGGATCTAATCACCCGTTCTGGCCAGTTGTCGGTCCCTTTAAGGAAAACGTACAATATCATATTAGGCTATTTGCAGACGACTGCATATTATACCGCAAAATTACCTCTGAAACTGACTGATCTGTGATCCAAAACGACTTATGTGCGATACACGCATGGTGTGAGCGATGGGAAATGAAACTGAAGCTTAAGAAAACGGTGTGCATGAGGTTCACCAGAAAAAAAAAATGTCCAGGTGAATTCGAATACACAATAAACTGCTCACCGGTAAAAATGGTGTGCGAATACAAATACCTAGGCGCTTACTTTTGCCCCTCTTTATCATGGAATCGGCATGTGGATTATACCGTAGGTAAAGCTTGTCGGAGTTTGGGATTTTTGCGACGAAATACGCGTGCATTTCCACAGCAAACCCGGGAGTTATTATATAAAACATACGCAAGATCAGTGCTGGAATACGCGTGCTGCGTGTGGGACCCTTCAACAGCATCAAACAAAGAAAGATTAGAAAAAGTTCAGTCCATGGCGGCAAGATATGTGCTTAATATACCCATGTATGACAGACAGTGCAACGGAATCTAAGGCGATATTAAAATGGAAGTCTCTGCAGCATGCGAAGAGCGTCATTTCGACTGAAGCTATTACACAGCATATATTATTTTCATACTCGAATTCCCCGTGACGTACACATTAACCGGCCTCACTACACATCAGCACGCAAAGATCACGAACACAAGATAAGAGAATATAAATGCAATACATCGTCCTTCAGCAACTCTTTTTTTCTGAGAACTATCAGTCAGTGGAATCGACTTCCTTCCACAATTGTAGGAATTTCGTCTAATGACGCATTCTTTTCTGCAATAAAAATGATTGAATCTTTTGACCACTGAGCCTTAAAAGAAATCATGCGTACGCCTGGTAATCACCATGATCTATACTGTATCCCATTTGTAAACTGTGTTGGTTTCTTTTAGTGCTTCCTTTGCACCTTGTGCTGTACTATATATTTACCACTGCCACACTTTGTTGTAATTACATATTAGATTGTTTTCCCAATGTATACGACATTTTTGATGTAGCTGTGTTCGACGCAGCTGTGTACGTTTGTGTCGGCGTAGAATAATCTACATTTTCATTTGCACCTGCAACTTTCATGTTTGTTCTTCTGTACACCCTCCCCCCCAATGTAATGCCTGTATGGGCGCTATGGGTACTAAATAAATAGAATAAAATAATAGTGTCTCAAAAATTCTGCATTCACACCTCCATACCGACACGTGCATGCACTCACTTATTAAAAATATAAAACAGCGCTTTTTTAAACACAAGACGAAGGAAAGAAGAGACGTGTGTGTCCCTCCATTCCTTCGTCTTGTGTTTAAAAAGCGCTGCTTTATATTTTTACCATGGAAACTCACCAACTCGCCCAATTTGCGTGTCTTCCTCACTTATTAGTCTGCATACAAGCCTTGGAAATTGAAATGCTTGTTTATATCGTGCAGACATACGTACAAGCATTTGATGCTGTGCTAACACAACGGAATAGACCTTATGCAAAATTGCTGCCATCTAGCGGCCGCAGTGCGCATTTCCGCCATGTTGAAGGCTAAGCGCGCTCCGCATGTGCACACACGGAGCGTACTTATCGACGTGTGGCGGCTGATAGGAACGGCAATGCCGACATATTTTTGTGTGCCGTGTTGCTGAGATTGAGGAAAATGGGATGCTGAAAAAAGGTTAGCAGGAAACTAGCCTCCATGTGTTATTAGATTTTCTTGCGGCCGACGGGAAGCGGCAGATCGTTCCGTTGCTCCGGCTACTGCTTACGATTAACGTCGTATTTACGTTCGCCGTTCTTAATAGATGCGGTATGTGACAGCATCGGCACTCATCGGAGAACACTCTTTCGTGTCATGCGAGAACGAGAGAGTTTTCGCGCCGTGTACTTTTGCAGGCACAGACAAACAGACTTCGTGTAGAGCTCCAAAGCTGCATAGCGGCTACTCGCGCATGCCTGCGCTGCTGTTGACAGCAGGGGCGTAGCCAGGGGGTTGGGGGAGGAGGTTCAACCCCCCCCCCCCCCCGAAATTTTTCAGTTTTGCTGGCGTATATATACACGTGCACATACAAACGCACGCACGAACATCGATAAAGTATGGTTGAACCCCCCCCCCCCCTTGAAAAAAATTTCTGGCTACGCCCCTGGTTGACAGCATTACTTTGTTTATTTCATTTCGATAACAATTATATGTTAGACAGACGCGTCATCGATTCTCAGCGAACGAACCGATTGTGCTGGAACGTGTTGTTTGTAGTTTGTTTTCGATTGTGTAGTTTAAAACGGTAGCGTCTGGCGGGGTGCTTTGCACGCGTATTGCTTCACTATGCGTATTTTTCCAGCATTTCATGTGCTATCACTGCCGAATTCAGAGGGGCGGCCCGGATAGCCTGACACCCCCTCCCCCCTACTTTCTTTTTTTATTTATACCCCAAGAGGAGCACATGTCAGGTTCTCCCAGCTGACGCTGATCGCCCTTCGGGAAAAAATCCTGTATCCACCCCTGTGTGCTATGAAATATTAAGAGATGCTTTTGTGTGACACTTTTCGTATGAAACTGAATAAAACATGCTGTTCTCGCAGATGTGTTACATTCGACCATCGGTGCGCTACCGTTGGTTGCGTGCTGAGATGGTTTCGCAAGCGTTCAGTCGGCGACGCAAAACTGCCTTGCTGCAACGGGTTGAAATTGTAAGGCGCGAGTAGGCCCCGAAAGCGACGATGTGAACGCGAATACTCTTGGCGGATCGTGTTATTTACGAGTACATGTCGGAAGGCAATTCAATAAAATACTAGCTAATTGGCGCCTACTTCTTGGAGTAACTAACGCGTTTCATGTTCACTTTTTACGTGCGTGAAAAGCGGACCTTTCTTACATTTTAATCGTGCGGTAGCTCTATGCAAAACATACATCAGTGACTACATTGTTTCAAATATAACAAACAGGACAACGGTTTTTTTTTAACTAAGATGCACAATACATTAGGTCGACGTAGCTGTCGCTTATGAAATACACTTTGAAATGGGTCAACAGCACTTTCATACCGTCATCGCTGTGCTCAGCCGCATCGCGCGCCAATGCCTCCTCCCAAAAATCCTTCACCACACGCATGATATTCCGATAGCTATATAACAACACTTCATTCGCTACACTAAAAACAGACAAAATTTAGGACCAAGCGCAAAGCTTCAGTCTCAGCGACGACCGGCTTACATGTGACTCGGTGACAAACATGTACCTTCTTCTCGTTGCGAGGCAGTTCTTCACACGTAATAATTGCCAACGTAAAAACTAGGAAATGCCGATAACGTGTACAGGCTCGTCTGACATTTTTATGCCCCGATTGCCGACTATCAACGCAGATACAAGCAAGAAGTTATAGCAGCGATAGCAATACGATTCGGACACAAGCCTCCAACATGGCGCCGAATCAGTAGTTTCGTCAAACCTCCGACAGATGGCAGCAATTTTGCATAAGGTCTATAGGCTGCCCTCTGAGGACGCGCGCAGGACGTTCGCACACTAGCGAACACGGTGTGGCTAGCAGACGACGCAGGGAGCCATAATCAGCTGCTAAAGTTACGTCCACCGTGTGATTCACAATGCGCACTTAAGTTTAATAATTATCTTGCCAGTCTCAGTGGTTGGCTCGTGTCACTGGGACGCTGTCGCTTCGCGGTGCGCCGTCGTCGCTCCACTATTTTGCTCGAGTGGCTCGTGTCACTACAGCAAGAGTACGGAGCGCCAACGACGTCGGCTGGGGCGTCCACCGCTGCCACCAAGGCGATTTAAACAAAAAATATTACGGCGCCCGTGGTGCACTTAATAAAAAAAAAAGAGAGAAGGACAACAGCGAGGTTCGAACCAATGTCCTCGCAGATCCGAGCACGACACGTACTAGCCCGCTGCGCCACTAGAGCCGATCGGTTCGGTGCGTCTAATTTCACGCTGGACGTAACTTTAAGACTTGTTATTCTTACGTCCAGACGTAACTGCAACGGCTCCTATAGTTACGTCTAGACGTAACTCTAGACACTCCGTTCTTCCTTTCCATCAAGAACCAATTATTACAGACATTCACAAATCGCATAACACATGGTCTTTATCTCACGCTCGTTATCGTTGCTTATAGATTTGGCGACGATCCACTGAACACGGGGACATCGCGGAAACAAAGGCGGCAACTACTTGCACATGAATAACTTTCTACAACACTCTACACAACGCAACCACGTCCCCACGGTTACACCACGGCCAGAGGCGGTTCTCGCGCACACAGTTCACGCTCAAAACCAACACCAGTAGTGCTATGGTGGCTAGAGGGGGAAGTGTGACGGGCGAGAGCGGAGGGCTGTACGAATTGCCAATGAAAGATGGCGGTCACACCAGGTGGCGCTGCCTGCGCAGTAGGTGCTTGCGGCGGCGTTTGTTTGCTTTGCGTATGACCGCTAGACGTTAGTTTCGCTTGTTTATAATAATCGCTTATACACCGCGCCCGTGCTGTTAAAGGCACTACGTGTTTGCTTCGCTAAAAATCATGTGTTGCAAGTTCTGAGCGGTGTTAAGCAAGAGGAAAAAAAAAACAATGCTTTTAAATCAGACGGAGGTTTTCATATTCAAATGTTTCTTAATATCGGTTCCCTTTGACATGTTTAATCTGCAACAGCGTGCAAAACTGGGCTAGTTGGTTGATTTTCATGGTAGAAGCAGTGCAGAAGTACGGCGAGAAGAACGACGCAGGACAGGCGCTCAACTGTTCAGCGCCCATCCTGTGTCGTTCTATAGCGTACGCAAAGCATTGCGTTGGCTTTTCGCGCAACTGAGCAAGCGTCGTACGCTAACCGCTTGCGGGCTCCCCTTAAATGACTGAAATAGCGGGCCGCAAACGCTAACTTAGCATACGCTGTTTGATTTTACCATGTTTATAGTCTGCTTCAGTTGAAATAAACCACTTGCTGACTCGAGTGTTTTTTCCTCTTGGTGAATTGTAAACTGTTTCCAATCATTCATAGCGAGTATAGTGGCTGCAGTGCAGTGTGTTTATTTTTTTTTATTTCCTCTAAGTCCGAACCCCCCCCCCCCTCTTCATCTCCTTTTAATTGTAGGGGGTTCCCTTCAGCGTGAAATGTTCAAAGCATTTACATTTTCCGGCTCCTTTTCCTTGAGGAACTTGGAGATTGGAACACTGCAGCTGGAGGCTTTTTGATATTGAACATTTTATTTGATTATTTTAGCGATAGTTCTATCTATGCAAAGTCCAATGATTTCTGTTAACCTACGGCTTTGGATGCATACTAAATACACGCAAGGAAAATGGTAAAACATTTTTATTCATCACACATTTATCATCGCATACATCGCATAAGAGGTCAAATTACTTGACCCTCCTCAACTTCAAGTGTTTTTGGCGCTCCCTTTGGACACTCCTGTCTTTGTTCAAAGATTTTGTCCAGAAGTGCATACGCGTGAGCAGAAAAAACTGGACTACTTTTGCGGTCAGTTCCTTGCTGTGAATTTCGCAGCCAACTCTATCCAGTTTGATGCCTGCCAAGAACTGCATGAAATCATGTGTGCTGAAAGAGTTCAATTTTTCAGCAGAAAAGAAGAAAGTAAATGCATCCTCCAAGGTTTTCACAAGTTTGGCCAGATTGTCACAAGGATACAGTAATCCTCCTTTGTCGAATTCACCGACTAATTCGCTGTTCGGTTTGACAATGGCTCCTGATTTCTTGGTGGCGAGAGTGGAAATGCACTCGTTGCAAGAGCTTTTTTTGTTGAACTTTTTTTGCAACATAGCCAGCAACATAATAAATAAGACGGCTGTCACTTTTCTGAACGGCATAGCTGCTGTGGTCACCACTTAGAGATTGCAGTGTAGACCTAGCCCCATCAACATCTTTAACTTCTAGCATATCTTCAATGATATCTCGTATGCCGAAAATGGCATCACCTGTGGCTGGTGATGAAGTGTCAAGGAGAGCTGTTACAAGCTCTGCTGGGGAGTTCCCACTCTTCGGTGGTCTCGCAAGATTATAAAAAGACAAACAATTTACAGTCACGAGGAACTGCCCGGGATTTGGATGGTCATTAGTACCAGAATATTGCCTAATTATCCCGAAAATATTCTCTAGTTTGTCCTGGCTGAGTCGGGCTGTTAACATGTACCTAAAGCCGAGAGACTTTGTCAAGTAGGTAAGTAGGGGAAGCGTGCTACATAGAGTAACACGCAAACCTTCTGCGGTGCTTTTACTCACGAACCCACCACCGGCTGTCTTTGCTGCTGCTTCCCAGTGATCCATAAATAAAAGGAATGCCTCGAGCTCAGCAACTTTCTCTGATGATGGTCTGAGCCCATCTCGCGGGCACCTGGACGTCATCACAGCTATTAGTCGACTCGTTCGCTTCACAAGCTCCACTGTGGGCATTAGTTTCGAACGAGAAATCTCGTCAATGTCTGATGTGAACAAAAACATGCCTTTCAAAACTTCATCACTGAACAGTGTGAACGCCAAGTTAACTTTCATTTCTCAAACGAATTGGGCCGAATGTGCACTCTCGTAATATGTGGCATGGCCTTCAGAGTTAAAGAACTTTTGTCTTTCTCCCATGCTGCCTCAATGTGCTCAACACACGCACGACCGTCTTGAGTGGTGAACCCGGTGCTTACAAATGAGTTGCGAACACATTTCACTAAATGTGGGAAGTCGGAGCAGAAGTGAAGCTTTCTGGAGGGGTCCACAGGGTGGGTAACGTTGCATGTGGTCTTGACTGAGGATGCTGAAATAAGGAAAAAAGAAGTAGTCAGCATCTCTGCTTTTCAAATCCTCACCGTTTCCTCAGCACGAAAAGTGATAGAGGTGACTGAAACTTAATGAGTTTACACTGTTCCGGGGAGATATCGCTGATATTGAGATGCATATATTGTTTCATGTGTTCCATGTGCATAGCAGGCATGTTGAAATTGGCACAATAGAACAAATAGTTCAGCTTCATACCGCCAATTCCAAATGACCTCCACATGCTTCGATTCCAGGTTGCTCCATCACAGGATACAAAGTCGACGAAAAGTCCGGCTTGTTCTGACAGCAGGATGGCCTCTAGAAGAAGCTTCGCCAGCATTTCTGCTTTGATGTTCCCTTTGGATGAAAACACTCCCAATATCTGTGTCCAGTCACCTGCACAAAATCAGTCACATAGTTAGACTCATGTTTATAGGAAGACAGCTGCCTGACCTGCTAAGTTGTTTCACACAAAATTGAGAGGCTTTCTCGCACCTTACACAAGTGAATTCGCTATGCTGACTAAGCACTCTCAATAAACGTGACATCTAATAAGGAGCCGATTTAAATTCTTCATTAACTTGGCAAAGTGAAAGTACTTTTATCAGTCAACATATGTTGGCACACAAAATTGATAATAATGTTTCCTCACCTTGAAAAGGTTGAAACATCATCACCATCCCGTGGTCTGCTGGAGTCGTCCGATCTTCCTCCAAGGTGAACTTTCCCAGATCAACAAAGCCTTCCACTGTCCCTGTAAATAAGTTAAAAATGAAAAAAAAAACTGATTGCCTCCGCAGTATAAAAACAGGCTCTATACCGGGCAAACATGGTGCACCTTCAGTGATCTGATGCTCGATTGAAGAAATGGTAGCGCTTACCTGCTGCATTGACGTTGAAATGCTCAGCCAACTTCATCCCATCGAAGATGATGCCTCCATGTCTACTAGGGATGTCCATATCTTTTGTCTTGATAGCAAGGGCGTCGAAAACTGCTTTGTTAAATCCAAAGCCACTTTTGAAGCTGCGAGTATAGCGCTGGAGACACGTTCTGCTTGGCAATATAAGAACTTTTTGCTTACGTAGCTGCTCGTATAGTTTGGGACTACGCATCCGCAGAAGTACACACTCCAAAATCCATTCCTTCTCATACAACATCCCAGATGTTGATTTTCTTGTAGCTGCCTCGAAGCAGGCCCTGACAGCCATTTGTTGCTTTTCAGGCAAACTTCTAATGCGAGCGTCCAGCACCTCGTCGGCAATTTGTTGATTTGCCTGCCGCATCGCTGCTAGTTCGCGTTCT
Source organism: Rhipicephalus sanguineus (assembly GCF_013339695.2). Taxonomy (NCBI): domain Eukaryota; kingdom Metazoa; phylum Arthropoda; class Arachnida; order Ixodida; family Ixodidae; genus Rhipicephalus; species Rhipicephalus sanguineus. Next base: position 395,462 of record NC_051177.1, read on the forward strand.
GCATTCAGCAGCTTTTTCTGAGCAGTACGCAAGCTGCGGTGTGTGTTAGCGAGCTTCTTATGACGTTTGGACATGCCCCCGTTACACCGCTTTCGCGACATTTGGTTTTGCACCAGTTTTCTGAGATATTTGCAGTGTATGCAGGAGTCACCGCTCTCACACACATAAGTACACTTGACAGAAAAGTAATTCCCAGCAAACAATACATACTGTCCTTGCTTTTCCGGTCTCATGCCGCAGCCTTGACACAATGCAAGTGCATGTGTGCTGTCGAGCACCGACTGCGCTTCTTCCGGCGATGAGACGGTACACTGTGAATGCAGTTTGCCCCTCAAGTATACAAAGCAACTCAATGAGTTCTGTTGGCTGATATTAGCTTTGAACTTAACCAACTTAGGCAGCAAGATGTGGTCCACCTGCTCGCCCTCGAGCTCACACACACCGTATAATGCAGAATCACGTTCACTGCAAAACGTTAACTTGTTCCACGTTTTGTCGGGTAAACGGAGGTTACCGCACACACGTTGAACTTCGGCGTCGGCGTGAACTGCACCAGATGCCTCCACCTCGGGAAGAACATTGGGATCTTCGTGCTCCTGCTGCTGCACGTGTGCTTCGGGCTCTTGCCTGCTGGCCGAGTTCGGCTTTCGCCGTTTTTTAGTAGGTCCGTGCTGCTAACATATATTTCTGTCCTTTCTTTTCACGGGCGCTTTTTTGGTGAAGTACTTCGGTGCGTCCGGGAACACCGTAGGTACAGCGTCTTCTGACAAACGCGGGGTATCTGAACAACCTCACCGTTTATAACGTGGCGGTATGTCCTTTCAATGAAACTCGCGTCGAAGTGGCGCTCACAAACAACGCTGTCTCTCGTCAGCTCCTTGTCAGCCCGCTTAATATTTCGAGCCCATCGCTCTCGCCTCGAGAGATCCTTCGGGGCTTTAAACACCGAGAGCTTCTCCGAGCACGATCTATACCCGCCTTTACACCCAGGGACGAAGCATGTACTTGCACGACTTGACGGCATGGTTTGCAGAACACGTGGGTAAACAAACGACAGCGAACGCGATCCATCCGAACAAGGTGACGGCACAGCACAGAGAGAACGAACGAGCCAAAGCACGCGTGGCGAGCACGATGGATGGATGGATGCTATGAGCGTCCCCTTTGTAACGGGGCGGTGACATGTCTGCCACCAGGCTCGGAGGGAAAAAAAAAAAAAAAAAAAAAAACCTTCCTTGTTTTATGTTGGCCTAATACCTTATTTACATTGATTAAATCTATGTTATTATACCAAAAAAATATAAATTCACGGTCTATCTCTCTGCCTCTTAAGGCAGAATAACCTTATTTTTCCCCCCATTATTTATTTTTGTTCTTTATCTCTACTTTTCTGCCACCAATACTCTAACCGTCTCTTACTTATTTCTATCGCGGACGTGTTCGGCTTTCCATTGTTGTCCCTAAAACCCAAGGCTTCATGTAGACTCGTGCCCACACCTATACCTGGGTGAATATCGCCACATTCAATCAGTACATGTTCCATCGTTTCCTTAGTTCCCCCGCAGCATGTACATTGTTCTTCTTCGTTACTGAATCTCGCTTTATAACTACGCGTTCTAAGGCAGCCCGACCTTGCTTCAAACAGTAAAGCGCTTCCCCTTGAATTATCATAAAACCTTTCCCTCCTTATTTCGTTTTTTCCCTTTCGGTAGTTACTCAGAGCCGGCTTCTTTTCCATTGCTGCCATCCAATAAGTCCTCTCCGCCTCTCTGACCTTCCGCTTAATGCTCCTTGTTGCCATATCGCCCGCACTGCTAGCCGTATATTTACTGGTGAGCCTCCTAGTTCTTTTTCTCCACTGCGTGTCAACGCTTTTCTATACAAATACCTGAAAACCTTCTCTGCCCATCTACTCTTCTTCATTTTCCTCAGCCTCTCTTCGAATCTCATTTTGCTCTGAGCTTCCCGCACTTCAAAGCCTGTCCATCCCATATCACCCTTTACAGCCTCATTTGTCGTCTTCCCGTGAGCGCCCAACGCGAGGCGGCCCACCGTCCTTTGATTTACATCCATTCCTGATTGTACCTCTGACTTCATGCACACCACTGAGTTCCCAAATGTAAGCCCCGGGACCATCACACCCTTCCACAGCCCTCGAAGCACCTCGTACCTATTGTACCCCCATAAAGCTCTGTGCTTCATAATTGCAGCATTCCTCTTTCCCTTTGCTACCGATGCTTTCTCTTGTACCTCCATATATCTATCCCCCTCATTTACCCATACTCCGAGGTACTTGTACTCGCTTACCCTCGGTATTTTTGGCCCTGTATAAAGACCGCATGGTCTTTGTGATCATTGAATACCATCAATCCACATTTTGTTGCACTAAATCCTAGTCCTAAAGCCTCACATTCCCTTCCGCATATATCTGCCAGTCGCTGTATATCATCTTGACTGTCCGCAAATAAGACAATATCATCAGCATAAAATAGACCTGGAAGCTTCTGCTCAACCATCGTGCCGACCTGTTTGTGTGACAAATTAAATCCAATGTTGCTACCTTCTAGCGCTTTTTCCATCCTCACCATGTACAGCATGAATAACAGCGGGGACAAAGGACATCCCTGTCTCAGCCCCTTGCTGATTTCAACGCTGTCCTTGCTACTTATTCCTTCCCATTCTATACAAACTGTACCTACTACTACACCAGCGCCCCTTGCGGCGGCCAGAATTTTCACTGTGTTCCGCCACGGCCGGTCTGAAGGCGCGCGCTCGCTCCTTCCTTTACGGCCTGCGCACGGGGGGCTGTTGCTACCTATGGCCGCAATTTCGTGGGGGCGCTCCGAGCCAACTGCTCCCTAACTCACTCCCGGCCGTTGCAGAGGCTAGCGCGCGCAGGGAGTGCTCGGCTTCCGACTTGCCGTGGCGCTTTCTGAAGTTACTCTATATGGTACTCATGGTATTAATGTGATAGAAACATGGTAGCAAGTATATATGATGACTCTGGTAAATTCCGCTTTACAGAAGTGGTGGCGCAGGCCGCTCATAAGCCCACTTCTGCTGCTCGGCAAAGCATCGACGAGGTTATAACACCGCCTTGTTTTTTTTTTAGGTTTCTGTAACTTCGAGAATAAGTAAGAGGATGAACATTGCATTTGGTTGAGGAAACGGTTTAATCATGGTTTAGGAAATGTTTATTTCAAATGTATGTGCCGGCCGTCGCTGTACTTGAAAATAACAAAATTGCACATTTTTTGTTGGAGGCATCTCAATTCGTGCTTTAATATTGAAACAAATACTTCAAAAAAGTGAGTCACTGCATAATGGGGACGGCCACGCTGCAGACGAAGCGGAAACATAAAAAACTTTCAGAGAATCCTTTCAATGGGAAACAGAATGTTTTCCTTGGTACTACAACAATAGGCGCATGGAGAACTGAAAAAAATCACTGCTGGTAAAACACTGTAGTGACGATCACAGTTTAAAGGAGTCAAGTCTGTCACAGCCTGATATGCTTCCGCGAGGGCTTGTGAATAAAACCGGAAGGCCTGTCATTCTGATCTGTTAACTTTTTTGTGTAGTTAATAAGAAGAATCCGGAGAAACTTCTCAGAAATAATATGAGCCAGCGCTCTCGCGTGACTCTTGTCCACACCTTCCGGACAGTCCAGAAGTGGCGAATCTTCGAGGTATGGCTCAACAGTCAATTGCAGTCTCGAGGATTTTCGTTCGAGGAAGATATTTGACTGCTTTCTCGAAGAACGTCACAATTGTGTCCAGCATTGATAACTCCGGCTTTGGGTAGTGTAGATCATAGGCTTCTTGCTGGCGGAGAAGATACAAAGGACTGCTCGTTTTTTTTGTCGTCACTAGCATGGCGCATGTTTCGCAACCGACATCAGTGATGAGTTTGGCAATGTAACCACCTACATACACCAAGCCTGAATAGGCAACAGAGTTCGGTGGTTTGCGAGGAGGTTCTCGCAGAGCTTCAAGTTCCTCAATAACGTCTTCCGGAATAGACACCGCCGCTTCTTCAATGTTTTCGTCGCGAATGCCCATGTCTTTTGAAGGTAGCGCCTTTTCCTTGACAATGTGGGTCAAAGCAGCTGTGACGGCTCTTGCGTCTAGCGCGTCATTGCCCCCGCACATTGCCCTCAATTTTCCAAACAATGCCTCTATAGGATGACTGTTAAATTTCTTCGTGAGCACATAGTTTACTCCTTTTCTCAGAAGAAATCGGACTGTCTCCACTGTGGACTTTGTGGTGAAAAGCAGGGCAGTGTACGTCTCGTCTGTAAAGTTTCCAACGCCAGCGGCGACAGAAGAATCCTGGATGCGCTTAATGTAGCCTGAAAATTCATTTTCCAGCCACAGCAATCTAAGCACACGGGCCTCAGGCATTTTCGCCTCCATCGAATATAATGTGGTCGAGTCTTAAAAAATATTGTTGTTGCTAGTAGCGCTGCGTGTGCGTCTTCTATTGTCGAGTGCCGAGAAAGGCAGACTGTCCCCACACGCACCTGTACTTCCTTCACCGCTTGCTACAACCGAAAGAAGTAATTAGCACAAGAAATTGGCCGGGAACAGCTGGTTTACAACACGAAGCGCATGCGGCGAAACGCGCTTTGGGCGGTTGGCTCGCGACGCCCTCACGCGGAGCGCGCCGTCGTGACTGTATAGAAAAAGTTCCATTGTACTCCCGGCGGCTGCTCAGGCCGTAAGGGAAGGAGCGAGCGCGCGCCTCTAGACCGGCCGTGGTTCCGCGCATCTCTCTCACACGGCGGGGATAGGGTGGCTAGCGGGGATACAGCGCCCGTCACACTTCCCCCTCTAGCCACCATAGTAGTGCCTTCTCTGCCAACACCCACCACACCACGCAGAAATAAACGGCGGCCTGAACCTGCCTGAGCGCTACTTATACACTTCAAGCCAAGTGAAGCCGGTTTTAAGCGGCTATATGGATGAACCGAACGCTTATATATTCTAGGCACTAGAGTCACTATAGCTTTACCCCACCTACCGTCTCCTGCCACCCGGTCGCAGGAGACGCGGCCCACCTGCGCGCACTTGCCTTCGACATGAGCAACACGTGGAGAGAAGAGACCTTATGCAAAATTGCTGCCATCTGTCGGAGGTTTGCCGAAGCTATCCATTCGGCGCCATGTTGGAGGCTTGTGGCCGAATCGTATTGCTGTCGCTGCTATAACTTCTTGCTTGTATCTGCTTTGATAGTGGACAATCGGGGCATAAAAACGTCAGACGAGTGTGTAAGGGCCTGTACACGTTGCCGGCATTTCCTAGTTACTACATTGACGGTTATCACGTGTAAAGAACTGCCTCATATCGAGAAGAAATACAAGTTTGACACCGCGAGTCACATGTAGGCGGCCGTAGTCGAGAATGAAACTTTGCGCTAGGTTACAATTTGGTCTCTCTGTTTTCAATGTAGCGAATAAAGCGTTGTTAGCTATCTGAATATCATGCGTTAGTATAGGATGGATGGGAAGAAGCGTTAACGCGCGACTCGGCTAGGCACAGCGATGACGGAAAGAAAGTGCTGTAGACCCAATTAAAAGTATTTCGTAAGGGACAGCCTATGCCGAGCTGATGTATTGCGCATCTAATTTTAAATTAAAGGCGTTGTCCTCGTTTTTATTTTTTAAATAAAAAATATTTCGCAGCTTTAGTCACCGACGTATGGTATGTACAAAAATACTGCACGATTAAATGTAAGATATTTGCGCATCTCACGCACGTGAAAAGTTAACATGAAAAGTGTTGTCTCCAAGCAGTAGATGCCGATCAGCTGGCGTTTTATTGAATATCCTTCCGACATGTGTTCCTATATAACACAATACGCCAAAATCACGTGCACATCGTCGCTTTCGGGGCTTACTGGTGCCTTGCAATATCAACCCGTAGCGGCAAGGCCGTTTTGCGTCGCCGACTGAACGCCTGCGAAACCACCAGCGGTAGCGCACCCACGGTCGAATGCAGGACATTTCCGGAATAGCTTTTTTTTTTAGTTTCATAAGAAAAGTGCCACGCACTTGAAGGACCTGTTAAAATTTCCTAGCACACGGGGGTGGATACAGTACCTTTCCGAAGGGTGATCAGCTTTTGGGAGCAACTGATGTGCTCTTCTGGGGTATAAATTAACGAAAAAAGCAAGGGTGGGGGGCGGTCAGGATATCCGGACCACCCATCTGAATCTGGCAGTGATACCAAATGAAATGCCTGTAAAATACGCATAATGAAGCAATACGCGCGCAAAGCATCCCACCAAACGCTACCTTGTTAAAACTCCACAATCGAAAACAAAACTACAACAACACGCTGCAGCACAATCGGTCCGTTCGCTGAGAATCAATGACGCGCACGAGGTGCCTGTCTAACATGTAATTGTTATAGCAATGCAATAACCAAGGTAATGTCAACAGCAGCGCAGGCATGCGCGAGTAGCCGCGATGCAGCTTTGAAGCTCGTACACGAAGCGGGTTTGTCCTGTGCCTGTAAGCACACGGCGCGAAAACTGTCTCGTTCCGGCATGACATGAAAGAGTGTTCTCTGATGAGTGCCGATGCTGTCACATACCGCATATATAAGAACGGTGAGCGTAAAACACGGCGTTAGTAATAAGCAGTAGCCGGAGTAACCAAACGATCTGCTGATTCTCGTCGGCCGTGAGCAAATCTAATAACATGAAGGTTAGTTTCCTGCTAACCTTTTTTCAGCATCGCAATTTCCTCAATCTGATCAACACGGCACAAGAAAATATAGGGGAATTGCGCTCCTATCAGCGGCCACACGTTGATACGCACGCTCCGTGTGTGCACATGCGGAGCGCGCTTAGCCTTGAACATGGCGGAAATGCGCACGGCGGCCGCTAGATGGCAGCAATTTTGCATAAGGTCTATTCCAGCTTTCGCTGTGACTGTGCTGCGCTTCCCGTAGAGTAATATACTGACTCTAGAGGAAAAAGGGGCCGCGAGACCTATAACCACAAGAACGCTGACATCTTGGAACGTTGTCATTCTTGCCATCACATATCAATCCTAAAGAAGCATCTACACAAAAAAACTTGCGGTATTGTTTTGTGTTATTTTGAATACTTCTACAAAAGAGTACGACGGCTATTTATGCAATTTACTGCGCGCGGAAAGGAGCGTTTGCAGGCTGGTTAACTAGATGGCACCACCATATCAACACTCGCGAGTACGCGAGTGTGTGCTTGCGGTCGATTGCGCCGGTTTGCGCGTCGTGTTAAAGCCCCTGAAACTTCGTTCGCGACGTGTATCTCGTAGTTGTCATAGTGTCCCGTTGTGTGCGTTTTCTGTCGCCGCATACCACTCGATTCATGTGATAGCCCTTTTTTTTTCGAGCTGGAAACTTCAGTGCATCAGTGCAAACCAGGACGGACGGCAAAGAGATGAGACAAGTCCTGAAAGTTATGTACGAACTAGTCGCAACCGATTTTTTTAATACTTTTTAACGGCTAAAGCTTCGTGGGCCATGTAACTTTAGTTTCGATTGAAGCTTTCGGGAGATGTCTCACTCACATTCGCCGCTGCATGCTGCAATCGACATTTTTCTGCTTTACGGCTCTCTGCGCTGAAGTACGGCAGCAATGAGCTGAAAAAGAACGTGGATACAGGTGTCTCGCCATTGCAAGTCAAATCAGCGCGCGACCACGGCCTACGGACTTTGCTTCGAGCTGCGAATCTGTCGAGTGACCTTTGTGCCAGCGAACGGAGAAACTTTGGTAGGGAGTGCCTAGTAAAAACCATGCTCAAACGGGTGGAAATTTTAACTGTTATCATCCATGCCACCTGCACAGACAACCGTACACTAACACACGGCTTCACGCATCAAACACAGCTGATGTTCTCTGAACAGCGCGTAGCTGCCTTAGGTTGGTAGATTAAAACTGATTACTACGTCAAATGTAGCGAGCGTCTCAGAGTCTGGCAACGCTGGCAACGATCGTTTTGTTCCATCATGGCGGAACCCGTGCGGTTATACGTTTCAATGCATGGGCCCTATGGGGAGCTTTTCTAGAGTCAGTATATTAACTCTATTGCGCTTTCCGCGCAGGCCTTGCGTTTTTTTTAAGTGCGAATGCACTTTATAAGCGACCCTGAATCCGCCGTCCCATAGCAACGCCGCGGAGAGCGGAGAGGAGGAGGAGCGTCAGTAGCAACGGCGCAGCGACGTCACGCCCCACGTGACTGCGCGCGCCCCGCGGATTGCCTGTGGTGATGAAGGCCGGCGGCGAGACGCCGAACGAAAGCGTGCGATGCGAGCCGAGCACCCCGAAGCCGATCTGGCGCGGGGACGCGCGATGCGTGAGCGAGCGCGGGCCCTCGAATTCGATCGGCCGGACGCGCGCTTGCAGCGAGACTTCCTGGACCGCAGCTTCGGATATAGCTGCGCGGTGTGCGATCGACTGTGGTTCGACAACAACCTGAGCCCCGGCCATCTCGGGCGTGCGCAACGCCGCCAACAAGTTGAACGCGTTGCGGGTTCTTTGGAACGAGTTCGGAAGACAGATCATCATCATCAGTAAAAGTGCTTTGCACTTAAAAACGGCCAGACCTCCGTGGGTCGGCTGGCGCGTGCTCTCTCGCTGCCGTCTCCTTCGCTCGGCTCTGCAGTTTAGTCGCGCGCGCCCCCTCATAGCATCACCCCGTGCTTCGCACTTCCTCATACTCCCCTTCGGGGAAATGCGGGTTTTTTTTTAACGGAGTACTGACACAAACATTTTGGCCCCGCGTTTTTTTGCTGCAATGTGTTGCTGGGGTCCTGTTAGTCATAACACGGCACATCGTTTGCTCTAGCGCGCGACAGATAATTAATTACAAGCTCATCATTACGGACACAGCCTCAGTTTCGGTTTGACAGAGCTCCAAAAACGGCAAGCCGCCGGGTGCAACTATCACCTCCTAGCGAGTGAAACGCTCGGTCACGTGAGCACAGCACACAGAACAGTGACGCATTTCCGCGCGGTCTGTCGTCGTCGGGCTCATCGGCGTCCTGATGGCGACGATTTTTTCTTGCGGCGGGGATCGAAGGAATTTTCGACGTGGCGAATCACGTCAGGTTTGACCCGCTTGTCGAGGATCGATTCGTCGGAAGCGCGTCAAAAGAGAAATGGCGGCTAGCGACGTCATCGGAACTTGTACCGGCTGCAACGGTTACGTAGGGGAAGTGGGGGGGGTCACCTCGGGTCACCTTCGAGAGTGTCAATGCACTAAGGTGCAGCCTATTCGCAACTTTCACGGTCTATAGGGTGGCGCGACTGACATCCAACATGGCGGTCGTTGAGATTATCGGCCCGCTGCAGACGATTTAGGAACGTACATGTTTGGCGAAGAGTTCAGTTCTTTGCGCTTCGGCTGCACTCCGATTTATGTTTTAGTGAAAGCAGAGTTGCCGTGACATATTATAATAAGTAACGAATGTCGGGTACGTGATTGGAACCTCATTAGGAAGATAAATATGCACACAATTGTAAATAAAGCAAACACACTAGTCGCGTTGCTTGCGGCGCTTAATCGCGCGTTGCAACCCCCGCTGTGCTGTTAGCACGATATGGTAGTAGGAGACTCAGTAAAGATGTCTCAGTAATATCAGACATTCTCGGAGACATGCTTTATCTCATTTTCGCTTGCATTGCATTCTGCCGCGTAGCTAGCTCAGCTCCCTTCAAAGCACGAAGTAATGTAAGTAAACGAAAAAAAAATGTGTTGCCTTTCGAGACCGAAGCACAAGAACCACTTGATGCATGTGCGATTATCGGAAATACGATTTTATTGCGCTTTCTTGGTAAAAAAGAGAGAAAAAAAAAACAGCGGAATGCCACAATGGGTCGACAAGCAGCGAATGAAACCAGCGCAAGGCGCAATTGTCACGTTTAAGAAGGGACGTTTCTGTTATCATCCTACGCTTTCGGTGTTTATGAGAAGTGCAATAAGTAACATCGTACGGGACAGGGACGAAAAAACAGCGCCATCAGCAAGTAATACAGAACAAAAAGAGCTGGAGATGTGAAGGTCACGGAGGCACTTCGCAGCCACTTCATACGTGGAATGGTGCAATGGACGCTTTGAAAGCGGACTTTTCATTATATTTTAGAGGTGGAACGCATTCCTTATCAGTTCTGGTACTGTCTGCACAGCGACTGTGTCGAGCGGAGGAACGAAGCGCGAGAAAGGTGATATGAGGTAGTAGACATATACTCAAACACAAAATGGGATTCTGCATACATTCATGGGCCTTGGTTATTTGCTTGCGAAGTTTAACCCGCTTAACCACTCACGGCTTTTCGAGGCGCTAATCTGAAGGGGAGGCTTTTGCTTTGCCTCCCGCTGTACGCTGTGAGCACCGAGGGCCGCAGTAAAATCAGTTGCCTTTTTCTTTTATTTTCCGTTCACATTGAGGAACCGAAAATGTCACGTATCGAGACCGTGCACACCGTCGCAAAACAACCCCAAAAGAGACAAAAAACATGGCTGATCCCTCCGACATAGGAATCGGTATAACACGAAAGTGAAACGTGTCTTCACAGAAGTAGTGCTTATTGTGTAGTGATATATGAGAGCTTGTACAATGTCTATTCGTGTTTGACAGCTATAGCACCGTTTGATGTGGATGCACCCATGTTGACAGCATGTCTCTATCGCGACGACTAACGCCCATGATCGTGATTAAACCGTTGTGGTAGCTGACGGTGTGAACATATATTTGGACACAGCGAATCGTGAACCCCGCGTAAGGATGATATCAACAAGCTCATAATCAACACTGGTACCCGGTATGCACTTCTTCAAAGCGTCGTCAATTAAGGAGAGAAACGGCATGGCGTGCGCTTTCTAGTAATGGGTAGCGTACGCCTGTGCTCATGCATACATAACACACACTGCGCTTCAGCAACAAGGGAGGTAGAGGTTCGTAGCCTGAGCCGCAAACGCGTGCGTCCCGCTGGCCTCTGTCTCGCAGGCGCTGCTCTCACTCCACCAAGGCACGACATTCGCCCGTCGAAATCGCATCCTTTCTGCGACGCATATTGTAGCAGTTTTGTTAGTCGGTGCTCTCGCAATTGAAGCAGTCGGCGGCGGAGAAATCCCGATGGTGCACGTGAAAGCTGCACTACTCCGATGAGCCGACGCACGCTAACACGAAGCCAAAGGCAAAGAACGTAACTGCGTCAAGGGTGCCTCGGCGACGCCAGCGCGGCCAGTCTAGCTCTCTGGTATCGAGACGCTTTTAACCATGACCTCCGATATCGCATGCAATCTCGGAGTAAGCGCTAGTAAGTGTCGATCGTGAAGCATTACTTCTTTTCACATCTCACAGACGGCGGCACCGTCCCGCTCCGCCCGCCGCGAAAGAGAATGTGTGAAAGATATAAGGCGCGTTCGCGCCGTGTCTACCATCTCTCGAGTTAGCTTAGTCGGTAGCGCGTCAGGCGCTTGCCGTCGTAGCTGCAACGTCGTGGGTTCGATTCCCAGCGGGTGTATCTTTTTCTTGGCTTTTTTCTTTCTCACCCGTTAGCGTCCATTTTATCAACGTCATATCCGTGACGGATGTACTTGGTGGACCCCGGCATAAAACACTTTCGTGTTAAAACAAGTGGCAACATTCGCTGACTCAAGCGGGTCCAGCATTTCAATAATCTCAACAGAGCTTCCGGCGGCCACCGCTCGGCGGCGCCACGGTACCTGGAAGTTGCGATATTCGCAACTTCGCTGTCGATATTTTGCAGATGGTACACGCACGTACACGGGAATCGATCCAGCAGGCTATCTCGCCCGCGAAATTTTGTGTCAGTACCCCTTTAACGCTCTCGCATTTAAATTACCAATGTCTGTTCTCGCCGTTCCTAGGTAGGTATAAAATGTGATCACCTATGGCACATCAGTGGCGGATCCAGAGGGGGGGGCGGTAAGGGCGATCGCCCCCCCCTCCAAAGCCTGTGTGACATCCCCCCCCCTTCCCTCCAGTGCCTGCGTCCTCCTCCTTTGCAGGTTGCCCCGGCTACCACTGCCCAAACCGCAGAGGAAGCCGAATGGCTAGAGCGTTCGCTTCCAATGCGGGAGCTACCGGGTTCGATTCTCAGTGCCGCCGGACACCCGCCGGTTTTTCTAATAGGCGAAAGAGTTGCCCCGGCCTGCCAGTTTGTGTTCTGGGAACTCGAGACGGTGCCCTCGTCTTTCCTCCAACTTCTTTCACTCCCTTTTTTAACGACGATGAGCCTCTGTCTGCTACTTTAATCCCCCACCCCTGAACAGGAGGATTGAGATGTCCTTCTCGACGAGAGACACCATGTGCTTTTCTCTTCTTCTCTATCCAAGAATTTCATCTCCTCAACGCCCTTGCTTCCTCAGCAAAAGGGGGTGGCAGCTTAAAGGAGCATTGACACAAAACGTTTCGATCTTGTTTTTTTAACGGATGGAAAGCTCGTTTCGTCGAGCGCGCGACGGTTATTTTTTGTATATGGTTTTTATAGCGCCCAGTCGCAGTTTGAGTTTCAGAGAGCGCCGAGTGAACACAATAGTTATCATGTAAATAGTTATGATGTGTGTCGAGAGGGCAGCCACCCTACCGCAGAGAGACAGCAAGAGACACACTACGCGACCCCCCCTCCCTCCCTGGCCACCCCACCGGCTACAATGGAAGCGAAGAAGCCGGCACAGCGCGTCGTTATTCCTTATGTGCCCGGCATCCGTGAACAGCTCTCCAGGGTCTTCGGAAAAGCGGGGGTCACGGTAATTCACAAACCGGAATCGACGCTCACCCGCTTGCTACCGAGGCCGAAAGACCGACCGTCACCAAGGTGTCGCGTTCTGAGTGTCCAGCCAGCTACATAGGCGAGAGCAAGTGTTTCCCGGAGAGAATACGCCAACACAGGAACGACGTCAGGAACATGGAAGCGCAGCGCATTGTGAGAAGCACGACCATAAAATCGACTTTGACGGCGCTTCTGTTCTAGAAACATAAAGGAATGTGCGAAGGAAACTCTTGCTCGAGTCTTGGCACATTCCGCACACACCTGCAAATGTGAACCGCTCGCTAGGAAAAATGCGCCCAGTACACGTTCACGGCCTCCGAAACGTGAGGGAAAGGGAAAGTCGGAGCCGTGGTGAAAGAACAAGACGCAGTCACCCCCTGAGGATGGGACCGAATCGATCCCGAAACGTTGGGCTCTCTTCAAGCTGTGGCTGGAGCCATTTCAGCTTCCTAAAACATAGTTGATTACGCGAGCACACAAGACCGCGTGCACATACGCACCGAGTCGTCAACTCTTTTCAACGAAGGCTTTCTGGGTGCTGCCTCTGAGGCGTTGTAAGTATGCGTGACCCCCCAAAAATGCACTGCCGAGGCAAGGACATCAGCCTTTGCACTCCCATGCAAGTGTGCCCCCTCTTCCCGTTCAAAAGGTCTGCTAGGAGAGAGCGCTAGCAAGGATCGTGGCAGCCAGCACAAACTCTTGGAGCAGGTGGTGGTTGGTTGGTTACACGAAAACCAAAGGCGAGCTTCGCGTGCAGTGGCGCGACACGCACTTTAAAATCGATTTTAAATATGTTCTAAGCAATATTATCCATTGATATTCCACAGGTGATGCGTATGTGTCCACACAAATCTATCCCACAAGTTATTTCCCCTTCAAAATTTTGTGTCAGTACTCCTTTAACAAAGTCTCTTCGCAGCGTAAGGCAAGACGCTGTATTGCACACATCGCTGACATATCTGAACCAGCGAAGGTTATGACAACGAAGCGAAGCCTGTAGGAACCTCTGGATTGTTGACGTCGACGGGATAAAACAGTGTTCTTCACGTCACCGTTATTTCTGGCATTCCCAGTGCAGCTTGTCGCTTGGCACGAAGTTGTCCCTCTGAGAACTCAAAGGTAAAAGGTTCTCGAAAAGGTTGCAGGTGCATATTAGGGTATTACCGTCACTGCCGTATCTTGCTAAAGCATTCTAGTTTCACGTGTGGTCTCACCTTTCACTCCTTGCTCTCTTTATTCTTTCGGCGAAAAGCATGGGAGAGCTTCCACGGCAGCTGCAGGTTTTTCGGATTGCAGTCCTAATGCTGTAGGTTTGACGTTGCACTGCGCTTCTTACAGCGTAGGAGTGAAAGGAAAGTGGCTGCGTCGCCTTTGTTTACGCCAAGGATTTCCACTCTCAACTTTGGCGGGAAACAGCGGTGCGCATTGACACGGCACAGGCGGCTGGCGACTGTCCCACCGTCCTGCGAGTGTGTAGACGCGCGCGTTGCTACCCGAGTCGCATGAATCTGGAGACTGGTACTGTGGTTGCCACTTGACCTGTCCCGGCGACACAAGGTAAGCGTAGGTCACGCACAAATATACAGTTTGCGTTTAGAACTTTCGGTTTGATATCTTCACCCCTTGAGTCTCTTGTTTATGAGTTCAAGAAGACTTGAAACGTGCCTATCATTGCTAGCTGCAGTATTGGAGATACCAGTCACGCCAGTATTCAGCCAAGTATATCCTGCAATTTGTCGTTATTAACCTGTTCAGAGCAGCCAAGAGATCCGCAAACTGACTGCAGTGTAGCTTTCTGCAGCCCTTCTAATGCAGTTACGAGGAATGTACCAATACCTACAGAATCCGCTATAACACTATGATTGAATTAAGTACATTTTCTTCAGTATATTTTTCCACATGTTAAAAAACTTCAAGGTATGTTTTCCAAGACATGTGAAAGAATATGAACATGAATTGTTTTCTTTTGCATGAAACAAACGCTGCCCACGATTCTCTGTTCGGAAGTTTCAAAGGTACAGCAGCAATGCCAGATTGACTGAGATAAATTTTCTAAAGTACAAGCGATATGTCGCACGCTCATATATTCAGCATCTCTTGCTCAGCCCAATATAATGTTAATATGCACATTGCGATTTATTCTTTCGGTTACAAAGTGCGCAGCTATTTTTTTTAGGGTATTCCACAGAAAGTCATTTGCAAGGCTTACGTGAATATGCGTAAGCACTGTGCCAATTGCTAATTTTCGTCGTCTGTGATGCTGCTGCCGTTATTCTTTGTCGTCGCTGTCTTCGTTTTACTTGTTTCAAACGATGCGACGTAGGCGTGGAGATGAGCAAATGGAGCAGTGCTTTATATATTTTGAAGCACTCTCTAAAATAAATAGCGTCATTTTCAAACGGCACATGCGCAGCTCCGAAACCACCTCCCTACACTCGCGTGCATCCCCTGGTCCGGCTGTCAGAAACGCTGTTTTTTTATCGGTTAAAACCAGTGACGGTTCACTCACGCATTTCTCTCCGTGTTTCTTTATCAAGAAGGCTTCTAAGAGCCGCCACTCGTGCCTTGTCGCCTTGAAAAGTTTGACCTCGCTTCTCAAAAAGGACCTGGAGTGGGTTGAGGAAGAGCAACAATGGTATTACGGTACCGCTCTTCCTTTCTCGCTCATTGTGCTTTCGCCGCTACTAATTGCGGTAAAGGCACCCCAACGCCACAAAATCTTTTTCGAAATTTACTGTGTGGTGTCACGCCTCATTATTGCCTGTCAGCCCATGCATTCTTAAAGGGACGCTAAAGGCAAATATTAAGTCGACGTTGACTGTTGAAATAGCGGTGCAGAAACCTCGCAGTGCTACTTTTGTGCCAAGGAAGTGCTTATTTTGACATAAAATCATGTTTTAGTGGTCCGCATCGCATTAGCGCAGTTCAAATAGCGCGCCTGAAAGCGGTATTTCTCACGTCACTGTTGCCGTGCCCAACGTTGCACGCCTTTACTGCGCGGCGGCGTGCACCATTCGGGCATCCGGCAACATCACATGCATGCGTCATTTTGTCGAACTTTCTGTCAGAACGACTTTCACGAGCGCGCAAAACACACGCGGGAGTACGCAATACCGAAACTACCACTGAGACGCGACCGCGTGAGCGAAGCAGGGCGCCGGGCGAAGCGCAGTTCGGCGAAAACGGAACCTTTGAACCACGCGCGCCGTTCCCCATGGCAAGGCCACAGAGGTTCTTTTTTCTATAAATAAAGAGAAACGAACAAGCAGCATTTTATTGCGTCTCTTGATGCACGGAAGGTTCTTTTTTTATTGCAGCTAGTTTGATTACGAGTGATTAATTGTGGTCGGACTCCCTCACGTCATCGGGATCGTTTCCAAAATATCCCGCTCGTGGAGCTCATCGTGTGATCATCATCATCAGCCTGTCTACGCCCACTGCAGGGCAAAGGCCTCTCCCATGTTCCGCCAATCAACCCGGTCCTGTGCTTTCTGTTGCCACGTTATACCTACAAACTTCTTAATCTCATCTACCCACGTAATTTTCTGTCTTCCCCTCACGCGTTTGCCCTCTCTTGGAATCCAGTCAGTTACTCTTAATGACCACCGGTTATCCTGCCGACGTGCTACGTGGCCGGCCCATATCAATTTCTTCTTCTTAATTTCAACTATGATATTGCCACGCCCACTTCTTGCTTTATTTTGAATTATTCGGGTTTGACCAGCAAGGACGTTTATCAACGATCGACGCTGTCCGCAAAGCAGTGTTCGAGAAGCTACTCGATTGTAGTAGATCGTTTTGTTAAGATTGCGCGCCGCCCGTGAATGTTCTAGCTTTGTCGAGAGATAATGCCGCCACCAGCGATATTGCTGGAAAGTTTGATAGCGCCTGTATAAAAGCCGACGCACTTGACCGCTTGTCAGTTGATCGACGGACGACGCCCTGTTCGCCGCTATCATTGTACAGCGTGTATTGCTGTAGTTCTAGTTCTCATTTTCCGGCCACAAGTTCGGCCAAATAAACAGTTTCATCCTGCAAACGCCGACTGCTGTCTTCATCGACGTCACGACCACGTGACATCTGGTGGAGGTGCTGCTTCATGATCCGGACGCCACCGCGGAGCGCTGACCCAAGCCCAAGCCGCGAAGAAGACGACTCTAAGGTCAACCCGGATCCTCGAACCAGCCGCCGGCAGAAGGGACTACAACCAGAGTACGGGCTCCTTCCCGAAAACGCCAGGCAGCCGAAGACCGTCACATCGACCGCCGAGACGATGACAGACCCCCTGCCACCTACAACGGTAGTGATGCAACAGCCAAGGGAGCCACCAACTTTCCGTGGATCGTCGTTTGAAGACCCGGAGAGCTGGCTGGAGACGTACGAGCGAGTCGCCGCCTTCAACCACTGGGACACTGAGGAGAAGCTGCGCCACGTCTACTTCTACTTAGAAGACGCCGCGAAGACGTGGTTGGAAAACCATGAATCGAGCCTTCAATCCTGGGACCTCTTTCGGACGACGTTCCTCAATACCTTCGCGAGCATCGTCCGCAAGGAAAAGGCCGTTGCTTTGCTGGAGACCCGGGTGCAGCTGCCAAACGAAAACGTCACCATCTTCACCGAAGAGATGACTCGACTTTTCCGTCAGGCCGACGCTGCGATGGCGGAAGACAAAAAAGTTCGCCTGCACATGCGGGGTGTCAAACAAGAACTTTTCGCGGGACTTGTCCGCAACCCGCCCACGACGGTCGCCGAATTCCTCACCGAGGCTACGACTATTGAAAAGACACTGGACATGCGGACGAAACAGTACAACCGCTCGCCGCTGTCTGCAACCTATTCCGAAGTGCACTCACTAGCCACCGACGACTTGTGCGAAACCATCCGAGCGATCGTGCGGAAGGAGTTGCGCAAGGTGTTACCTTCGCCGCAGCCTCAAGTGGATTCGATCGCAGACATTGTCCGCGAGGAAATCAAAGAGTCACTGGGTGTTCCTCAGCCGGCACCGCGGCAGCTTCAAGCAATGAGTTATGCTGCTGCAGCCCGACGCAACGCCCCCCCCCCCCCTCCTCGCCCGCGTCAAGACGCCGCACCGCCCC
This sequence comes from Rhipicephalus sanguineus, assembly GCF_013339695.2. Classification (NCBI taxonomy): domain Eukaryota; kingdom Metazoa; phylum Arthropoda; class Arachnida; order Ixodida; family Ixodidae; genus Rhipicephalus; species Rhipicephalus sanguineus. Next base: position 413,350 of record NC_051177.1, read on the forward strand.
AGCAGTTCCGCCGCCAGGCACCACCGCCGCCACCACCGAAGCCATACCGCCCGCCAACCGGCCAGCGATACACGCCGAGGAAGACCGACGTTTGGCGCGCCCCCGACCATCGTCCACTCTGCTACCACTGCGGCGAAGCCGGCCACACCTACCGCCGCTGCCAGTATCGACGGATGGGACTGCGCGGGTTCGCCATCGACGCGCCGCGTCCACAGCAGGGTGAACGACCACGTGACATCGCCGACTATCTGGCAGGAGCCAGTGGACCCCCCGAGGACCTTCCCGATCGCCGTCGCCAGGCCGCTACACCTCTCCCCAACGCCGCCAGTACACTGGTCCATTCCGGGGCCGGTCGCCTAGCCCGTATCCGGAAAACTAAGGGCAGCAACCGATGGAGGTGCGGTTGCTGAACGACGAAACGTTGAAGATCCTCCGCCGTCGACGACGACGCCGCGACGAAGTTCCGAGCCCCCGCCGCACGCCGAACGACGTCCTGAAGACGAAACTTTGCGACCCGTGGAAGCAGACCTGACGACGCAACCAGGAAGCAGCGGTGCAAACCGACGTAGCCGTGACCCGACGCCGCGACGTACACGCAACGCAAGACGGCGGACTAGCGACCTCGACGTACTATTCGACGGGCACAACGTTACCGCTCTCGTCGACACTGGGGCCGACTATTCCGTCGTCAGTGGGTCATTCGCCGCGAAGTTGAAGAAAGTTAGGACTACTTGGGAGGTCTTCATTCTAAAAAGACAGGGCGTGCAAACACGGACACAAGAAAGAAGTCAGGACACCACAAACGCCGACTAACAACTCTGTGTTTGTGGTGTCCTGACTTCTTTCTTGTGTCCGTGTTTGCACGCCCTGTCTTTTTAGAATGAATACTTACCAACTAGCTCAGCTCTCTGTTATTCTATACTTGGGAGGGTCCTGAAATCCGCACCGCTGGAGGTCATTTGATAACGCCGGCTGGAGTCTGCACAGCAAGAGTCAGCATCAGTGACCGAACCTATCCTGCGAGCTTTCTTATCCTGCAGCACTGTTCCAGGGACGTGATACTTGGGATGGACTTCCTAAGTGAACACGGTGCCGTAATAGACCTGAGATCTGAGTCAATAACACTAACCTCAGAAAAAGCGCTGCCGCCACACACGACGCCAGGAAAGCCCGTATTGAATGTGATAGAAGAGCACGTCACCATTCCGCCTCTCTCCAGCATCATCATTTCCGTCGGCACCGAAGAACACGCAGACCTTGAAGGTGTCATCGAGGGCGATCAGCACCTACTTCTCAACCGTCAGATTTGCGTCGCAAGAGGCATAGCCGAGCTGCGTGATGGCAAAGCAAAGGTAGTGCTGACAAATTTCAGCCACGAATATAGGCACCTCAACATTGGTACGACGGTCGCCTACATCCACGAATTCGTGGAATCCAGCAATGCTCTCGCCCTCTTCGATGCTACCGAATCTGCTTCGACGAATCGACGAAACCAACCAGATTTCGACGTCAACCCGAACCTCCCGAAGCACGAGCAAGACCAGCTAAGAACCCTGCTCCTACAATTCAAGGACTGCTTCTCGTCGTCGTCAAGAATTCGACAGACCCCAGTCGCGAAACATCGCATCATAACAGAAGAAAGTGCCCGACCAATCCGTCAGAGCCCGTACCGAGTTTCGACGCGAGAACGCGAGGCCGTCAAGAAACAGGTCGACGAAATGCTACGCGACGACATCATACAGCTGTCCAAGAGTCCGTGGGCGTCACCTGTGGTGTTAGTGAGGAAGAAGGATGGAACCCTACGTTTTTGCGTCGACTATCGTCGCCTGAACAAGGTCACGAAGAAGGACGTGTACCCTCTCCCACGAATAGACGACGCCCTAGATCGACTCCACAACGCCAAGTACTTTTCGTCGATGGACCTCAAGACCGGCTACTGGCAAATCGAAGTCGACGAGAGAGACCGAGAAAAGACTGCCTTCATAACACCAGACGGCCTGTTCGAGTTCAAGGTCATGCCCTTTGGTCTTTGCTCGGCGCCCGCGACTTTCCAACGCGTTATGGATACAGTACTGGCCGGCTTGAAGTGGCAGACGTGCCTTGTGTACTTGGACGACGTCGTTGTGTTTTCCTCAAACTTCGACGAACACTTTCGACGCCTTGAAGCTGTACTTCAAGCAATCAAGACCTCCGGACTCACCCTGAAGCCTGAAAAGTGCCGCTTCGCGTACGAGGAGCTCTTGTTTTTGGGTCACGTGATCAGGAAGAATGGTGTTCGCCCGGACCCGCGGAAAACAGCTGCCATCGCTGCCTTCCCGCCACCCACCGATAAGAAGGCCGTACGCCGTTTTCTCGGCTTGTGCGCCTACTACAGACGCTTCGTCAAGGAATTTTCACGAATAGCCCAGCCACTAACGCACCTGACGAAGACCGACGTGCCATTCAAGTGGGAAACGGCGCAAATCGAGGCATTTCAAGAACTTAAACGACGCCTTGAGATGCCTCCAATACTAGCGCATTTCGACGAAGACGCCGATACGGAAATCCACACCGACGCAAGCAGCCTAGGACTCGGCGCCGTCCTCGTGCAGAAGACGCGCTGAAGAGGGTCATCAGTTATGCTAGCCGGTCGCTATCAAAGGCAGAAATCAACTATTCCACAACGGAAAAGGAGTGCCTGGCCATCATCTGGGCTACATCGAAGTTTCGCCCCTACCTCTACGGCCGGCCCTTCAAAGTTGTGAGCGACCACCACGCCTTGTGTTGGCTAGCTAACTTGAAGGACCCTTCCGGTCGCCTCGCACGGTGGAGCCTACGACTGCAAGAATTCGACATTCACGTCGTTTACAAGTCCGGAAGAAAACACTCTGACGCCGACTGCCTGTCTCGTGCCCCCGTGGACCCGCCGCCGCAAGACGACCAGGAGGATGACTACTTCTTGGGAATCATAAGTGCCGACGACTTCGCTGAACAACAGCGATCCGACCTGGAACTCAGAGGCCTTATGGAATACCTCGAGGGCAAAAACGCCGTCGTTCCGAAACTGTTCAAGCGAGCACTGGCGTCGTTTTTCTTACGCAACGGCGTTCTCCAAAAGAAGAACTTCTCGCCACATCGAGCCAAGTACCTTCTCGTGGTGCCTCCAGAATTGCGACCAGAAGTCCTCGAGGCCCTGCACGACGACCCGACAGCAGGGCACCTCGGTGTTTCCCGAACGCTGGCAAGAGCACAGGAAAAGTACTACTGGCCGCGCCTTGCCGCCGACGTCACTCGCTACGTAAGGACATGTCGAGACTGTCAGCGACGCAAGACACCGCCAACAAGACCAGCGGGCTTTCTTCAGCCGATCGAGCCACCTCGGCGACCGTTCCAGCAGATCGGGATGGACCTCCTGGGGCCGTTCCGAACGTCGACTAGCGGTAATAAGTGGATCGTCGTAGCTACCGACTACCTGACCCGCTACGCCGAAACAAGGGCCCTACCTAGAGGCAGTGCTGCCGAGGTAGCGAAGTTCTTTGTTGAAGACATCGTTCTGCGTCATGGCGCCCCAGAGGTCCTCATCACCGACAGAGGTACGGCGTTTACAGCGGAGCTAACTCAGGCGATCTTGAGGTACAGCCAGACAAGCCACCGCCGGACCACTGCCTACCACCCTCAAACCAATGGCCTCACCGAGCGGCTAAATAAGACCATCGCCGACATGCTGGCCATGTACGTTGACGTCGAGCACAAGACGTGGGATGCCATCCTTCCGTACGTGACATTCGCATACAACACCGCTGTGCAAGAAACGACGCAGATGACGCCGTACAAGTTGGTCTACGGACGGAGCCCGGTAACGACGCTCGACGCCATGTTACCAAACGTGACCGACGAGGAAAACATCGACGTGACCACCTACTTGCAACGTGCCGAAGAAGCTCGACAGCTCGCCCGCCTGCGCATCAAGACCAAGCAGTACACCGACAGCCGTCGCTACAATCTTCGACGACGCTTCGTGGAATACCAGCCCGGCGACCGTGTTTGGGTCTGGACGCCGATACGCCGACGTGGGCTTAGCGAAAAACTCCTTCGGCGATATTTCGGGCCATACAAGGTTCTTCGACGCCTCGGCACTCTTGACTACGAGGTCATCCCGGACGGCATTACGAACTCCCAGCGACGCCGCGCACGACCTGAAGTCGTCCATGTCGTGCGCCTTAAGCCGTTTTTTGCGCGTTAGCGAACCTGGGGACTGTACTTTTCCTTTGTTATTGTAATTTATTTATGTATGCACTTGTTTTTTTTTCTGTCTTCTTTGTTCTTTCACAAGCATCGGGACGATGCTTTTTTTTCAGAGGGGGGCAATGCCACGTACGCCCACTTCTTGTTTTATTTTGAATTATTCGGGTTTGACCAGCAAGGACGTTTATCAACGATCGACGCTGTCCGCAAAGCAGTGTTCGAGAAGCTACTCGATTGTAGTAGATCGTTTTGTTAAGATTGCGCGCCGCCCGTGAATGTTCTAGCTTTGTCGAGAGATAATGCCGCCACCAGCGATATTGCTGGAAAGTTTGATAGCGCCTGTATAAAAGCCGACGCACTTGACCGCTTGTCAGTTGATCGACGGACGACGCCCTGTTCGCCGCTATCATTGTACAGCGTGTATTGCTGTAGTTCTAGTTCTCATTTTCCGGCCACAAGTTCGGCCAAATAAACAGTTTCATCCTGCAAACGCCGACTGCTGTCTTCGTCGACGTCACGACCACGTGACATCTGTGACAATATCCTTAACCCCCGTTTGTTCCCTGACCCACTCTGCTCTCTTCCTGTCTCTTAAGGTTACACCTATCATTTTCCTTTCCATCGCTTGCTGCGTCGTCCTCAATTTAAGTTGAACCCTCTTTGTAAGTCTCCAGGTTTCTGCTCCGTAGGTAAGTACCGGTAAGATGCAGCTGTTATATACCTTCCTCTTGAGAGATAGTGGTAGACTACCATTCATGATTTGATAATGCTTACCGAATGAGCCCCATCCCATCCTTATTCTTCTTGTTATTTCACTCTCATGGTTCGGCTCCGCGGTTACTACCTGTCCTAAGTAGACGTACTCCTTTACACTTCCAGCGTCTCGCCACCTATCGCGAAGCGCTGTTCTCTGCCAAGATTTTTCCACATTACTTTAGTTTTATGCATATTAATTTTCAGACCTACTCGTCTACTTTCCGTATCCAGTCCAGTAATCATGAGCTGTAATTCGTCTCCCGCGTTACTCATCAATGCAATGTCATCAGCGAATCGCAGGTTACTGAGATACTCTCCATTAACTCTTATCCCTAATTCTTCCCAATCTGGGGCCCTGAAAACCTCCTGTAAACACGCGGTGAATAGCATTGGAGAGATCGTGTCTCCCTGTCGTACGCCCTTCTTTATTGGGATTCTGTCGCTTTCTTTATGAAGGACTATAGTGGCTGTGGATGCGCTGTAGATTTCTTCCATTATGTTTATATAGGCTTCGTCGATGCCCTGATTCCGCAGTGCTTGCATGACTGCTGATGTCTCCACCGAATCAAATGCCTTCTCGTAATCTATGAAGGCTATGTATAGGGGTTGGTTGTATTCCGCGCATTTCTCTATCACCTGATTGATAGTATGAATATGGTCTATTGTTGAGAAGCCTGTACGAAATCCTGCCTGGTCCCTTGGTTGATTAAACTCTAATGTCGTATTAATTCTGTTAGCAATTACTTTTGTGAATAGCTTGTAGACAACGGACAGTAAGCTGATGGGCCTGTAATTTTTCAGGTCCTTGACGTCCCCTTTCTTATGGATCAAGATGATGTTGGCATTCTTCCAAGATTCTGGTATCCTCCCTGTCGAGAGACACTTCGTATGCAGGGTGGCCAGTTTCTCTAACATAATCTCTCCACCGTCTTTCAACAGGTCTGATGTTACCTGATCCTCACCAGCGGCTTTGCCTCTTTGCATTCCCTTTAGTGCTTTCTTTACTTCTCCTGTTAATACTAGTGGGATGTCAGATTCCTCTGGGATATTACTGCTTCTTACGTTATCATCCTGACTGTCTCGGCTGCTGTACAGATCTCTGTAAAACTCTTCCGCTACCTCAACTATTCTATCCATATTGGTTGTGACCTTGCCATCCTTGTCCCTTAATGCATACATCTGATTTTTGCCTATGCACAGTTTTGTCTTCGTAGCTTTGAGGCTTCTTCCGTTCTTTAGAGCATGCTCAATTCTCTCCATATTATACTTTCTTATGTCGGCTACTTTACGCCTATTGATCAACTTCGAAAGCTCCGCCAGCTCTATTTTGTCTGTTGCATTTGAGGCTTTCATAGCTTGACGTTTCTTAATGAGGTTTTTCGTCTCTTGGGATAGCTTACCAGTGTCCTGTCTAACGACAGTACCCCCGACTTCCACTGCACACTCCTTAATGATACTAGTCAGATTATCATTCATTGCGTCAACGCTAAGGTCGGTTTCCTCGGTTAAAGCCGCGTACCTATTCTGAAGTGAAACTCTGAATTCCTGTACTTTCCCTCGCAGAGCTAGTTCATTAATCGGCTTCTTGCGTATCAGTTTCTGCCGTTCCTTCCTCACGTCTAGTTGAATTCTAGATCTTACCATTCTATGGTCACTGCATCGGATCTTGTTAACTACTTCCACATCCTGTATAATGCTCGGGTGGTCGCACATTATGAAGTCTATTTCATTTTTAGTTTCGCCATTAGGACTCCTCCACGTCCACTTACGAGTAGTCCGTTTTCTGTAGAAGGTATTCAAGATCCGTAAATTATTGCGTTCTGCGAACTCTACTAGTAACTCCCCTCTGGCATTTCTAGAGCCGATGCCATATTCCCCAACTGCATGATCTCCAGCCTGCTTCTTGCCTACTATTGCATTAAAGTCGCCCATCAGTACAGTATACTGTGTCTTTACCTTACTCATTGCTGATTCTACGTCTTCGTAGAAGCGTTCAACCAGTTGATCATCATGGCTGGATGTAGGCGCGTAGGCCTGTATCACCTTCATCCTGTACCTCTTATTAAGGTACACGATGTATCATCGTGTGATACATTTAGCTTAATTTCTTGGTAAGTAGGGCACTGCTGTTGATAATATTGCCGTTTTAGACGTTGTCATACATTGAGCTTTCACTCTGACATAAATTGTTATTTGCCTTTAGTGTCCCTTTAACGATCCACCTGTCGTTCGGGAGATGCATTAGTGCATCACTGGAACTGGGAGCGGACGAGTGAGAGAGGAGGAGCGCTGCCGTGATCCCGTACCCTAGTTGTGTACCGTGTTTCCGTAACTTGATAAAAGACTCTAATAGTGCGCCGTGCACCTGCCATGTCGTCTCTGCCGTCTGTTCGGACCCATACGGATGATTTTTGTCCAAACGTATAATCCGAGTACAAGTGCTGACAACGCGAGGTCAACGAGCCTCCTAATCCCCGGAAGGATCGTGAGAGATGGCGGTCCTCAACCTCTGAAGCCTTGCGCGGTCAACGGGACATTAAATATTGAAGTGCACGTGTGTGCTCATCATTATGACCCTACAAAGTTTCCAGGATTGGTGTATTCCTGGAGTGGTGCCAGCGTGGAGAGAGTGAAAATGCGGTGGACCTCAATCTGCTAAATTGATCTCGTGCTGGTGCACCGGAGAGCACCGTGCCTGTTCCCTGTGATCTGGATAATGTAAATTACTTGTATAGTTTTCTTCCTTCCATCAACTTATCCTGATGACTGCCCGGCAAGACACCAACCCGTGTTCGCACCGGCCACGCAACCCGATTTCTAACAAAGGCTTAGCGCATCCAAATGGGCATATATCTGAAGAATGGTAGCCCGTAATTTGTAGTAATTCTTCCAATTTATTAAGATTAGAAAACTGATCAGGACAAATGAGTGGAACCAGTTTAAGTACAAATTAACAGTACTTATGCTGTGATGGGGTTCTTTTAATAAAGGTAACACTAAAAACAAAAGTGAGCCCCCCCTCTCCAGTTTTCTGCAAGCGACCGCCCCCCCCCTAAAACGAGTGGCTGGATCCGCCCCTGTGGCACATACCCGTACACCGCAGCCCGTGGTAAGCGGGTATGTGCCACACGTGTCTGGAGGGAAGGGTTTGACGACGTACGCGACAGGATTTCCACGTTATTAATGTCATGACCCGACAGTCATATTTGTCGAATCCTTTTACCCTCTCATGCCAATTTTGGCCTACACCAAGTTAAGGAGGCGATCATGAGAGCACCCAGACGTAGGCGGCTGGATAGATAGATAGATAGATAGATAGATAGATAGATAGATAGATAGATAGATAGATAGATAGATAGATAGATAGATAGATAGATAGATAGATAGATAGATAGATAGATAGATAGATAGATAGAAACGCACCAAGTGCCAAAGGTTCGCTAAGAAATGCTTCGCATAACAAGAGTTATGGTATGCTGGTATGTGACACACGTGACTGAGGGAAAGGGTTTCATGACGTACGCGACAGGCATTTTGCGTTATTCATGTCATGACTAGAGGCCGGATTTTTAGGCATTAAAAAAGCGCGTTTAAGGCGCCGAAAATAGGCACGCAAAACATTGTTTTAGACCTTCTATATCGTAAATATACATTCATTTTGCAAATAAGATCTCTTTCGCTGAGAAGGTTGTGTGTTACTTGCGCTTGAACAACAGGGACTTCTCAAATAGGCTGCCTTCTAGACAGCGTCGGTTCGGCCGCAACGCAAGACTTGCGAAAGAAAAAAAGTATCTCTACCGCTGCCCGTGTAGGCTGGTTATAGTTACCTACGCGCAATGGAGGTCAATATGCCAAAACTACACAATTCAAACACTACCTTCCAAAATCATGTTCTTAGGAGGTGAGAGGGTTTAAGCCCTCCCAGGCAGGGCTGGGAAGAGATACTCGGAAACGTATTCCGGAATTCATATATCGAAATACGTGGACAGGAAGCCTAAAATACAGATGCTGAGATACATTTGCCTTTAACATAATGGGATATTTCGGAGATACTTTTGCAATAAGACGAAAAAAGTACTCCGGAATACAGATACAGCGATACAGATACCGGAATACTTCTTTTTTTTATTTCAAGGATGCTCATACTCCGCAAAGACATTTATGAGTGCAGCATAATGTAATTATTGTTGCAGCGCATTGAAATTTTCAGTTTATTTATTTATTTATTTATTACAGTACCTTCAACGCCATGAAGACATTACAGAGGGCGGGGTGGGGGGGGTGGGGTAATGCAAAGTACATAATTTATGATAATGACATAATTACACGTGTCAATTGCAATAAAAAGTACACTATTTCAGAGCAACAGTAACAAGCATTAGACATCGAAATCTACAAACTTGGTGACAACATAATGAGATGTACTAGACATAGCATAGTTTAAGGAAATCACTCGAATCACTAATGGACACCAGTAAATTGAGAAAAAGTATATATCTATTTTGCACATATTATCTGCATTGCTGAAAAGGTTGCTGTGGGAGCTTCTCAAATAGGTTGTCTTCTAGACAGCGTCGGTTCGGCCTCAGCACAAGACTCGCGACAGAAAGAAAGTATCTCTACCGCTGAAGACGAGCACAAATCGTGTTATAGTGAATAAATACCGCCTTCATAGCCGGATAGGCCTGCAGCCTGGCTATAACTGTTCTCGGGTCATCTTACCGAAACACTTAAGCCCTCACGTGGGTTGTTCTTACCGTTCAGAAGCCGAAGTCCACCCCCATCTTCAGAATCCTCAGCCGTCTGGCCCAGTCGGCGCCGTAGCTCAGTGGTAGAGCATCGGATGCGTTATTCGAAGGTCGCAGATTCGGTCCCTGCCGGCGGCAAGTTATCTTTTCGTCCACTTTACTTTCTTCACATTTATATCCTAATTACTACAAATAACATCCCCTATATTTTCCTTGGCATTATTTTCTGTCAGTTCTCATTATTATTGTGTTTAACAAAGAAAAAAAAACGAGCCCTTAAAAGCCATCTTCTTTCCTTTGTTCACAGCGGTCTGGCAGACTTGATGCCTTCAGGTAGTATGCGAGGGATTATTGGTCAGCTGCTAGCTCGTAAAAAGATCACGTGCTACGTGACGCCAACAGGCAGAAAAAGAGTGTTCCAAACTCGCCGCCATGGCTGCGATTGGCGCTGACTAACACTCCCAAGTTTAAATGCACATATATACCCCATAAAGTGGACGGGAGGATGACCGCCGCCGTAGCTCAGTGGTAGGGCATCGGACGCGTTATTCGAAGGTCGCAGGTTCGGTCCCTGCCGGCGGCAAGTTATCTTTTCGTCCACTTTACTTTCTTCACATTTATATCCTAATTACTACAAATAACATCCCCTATATTTTCCTTGGCATTATTTTCTGTTAGTTCTCATTATTATTGTGTTTAACAAAGAAAAAAAACGAGCCCTTAAAAGCCATCTTCTTTCCTTCGTTCACAGCGGTCTGGCAGACTTGATGCCTTCAGGTAGTATGCGAGGGGTTATTGGTCAGCTGCTAGCTCGTAATAAGATCACGTGCTACGTGACGCCAACAGGCAGAAAAAGAGTGTTCAACACTCGCCGCCATGGCTGCGATTGGCGCTGACTAACACTCCCAAGTTTAAATGCACATATATATCCCATAAAGTGGACAGGAGGATGACCGCCGCCGTGGCTCAGTGCACATCGGACGCGTTATTCGAAGGTCGCAGGTTCGGTCCCTGCCGGCGGCAAGTTATCTTTTCGTCCACTTTACTTTCTTCACATTTATATCCTAATTACTACAAACAACATCCCCTATACCTTCCTTGACATTATTGTCTGTTAGTTCTTATTAATGTTGTGTTTAACAAAAAAAAAAAAAACGAGCCCTTAAAAGCCCTCTTCTTTGCTTGAACTATGCTATTTCTAGTATAGCTCATTTTCTTGTCTCCAAATATGTCGATTTCGGTGTCCAATGCTTGTTACTCTTGCTGTGAAAGAGTGTACCTTTCTATTGCTATTGTTACCTGCAATAATGTCATTATTAGCAATTATGTACTTCGTAACAACCCCCCGCCCCCCTCTTTGATGTCGTAGTGGCACTGAGGGTACTGTAATAAATGAATAAATAAACTGCAAGCTTCAATGCACTGCAACTTTAATTAGAACATTACGCTGCACATATAATAAATATCTCTGCGGAGTATGAGCATCTCCGAAATAAAAAAAAAGTATTCCAGTATCTGTATTGCTGTATTTGTATTCCGGAATACTTCTTCAGTCTTTTTTCAAAGTATCTTCGAAAGATCCCGTTACGTCAAAGGCAAATGTATCTCAGTATCTGTATCTTAGGCTGATGAGGGCTCTACCTGAATATGTAGTTGGTACAGATCACATGAATGGCGCAGTCTGCGGGTATCTCAAGGAGGTGATTCTAAGTATTCGCTTTTTGTCTGTTAGATTTTCTAATGAGTATCTGTTCTCAGTGACACGTAAAAAGCTGTAAAAAGATGTGTGTGATGCAATTTTACTCGTCCCTCTGTACAGGGCCATGCACAGTAGAGGCTAAGGGCAGGACGTGCTAAAAAGGGTTAAAAGAATGCAAGTGGCGCCTTCTACGAAGACCTTCTTTTTTAAGCTTCACACAGGCACATTGCATGTCAAGGTATTTCTTGAGGAGCGTGGTTTTTTCATACCTTGGGGCTCAGACTGCCTTATTTGTAATAAGCCAGAAACTATTGACCATGTTTTCTTACCATTGCAGGGACGGCGTGTACTTTTGGGATGTACTACAGAGGACAATCAAGAAGGAATTCCCGTTAGGTCCATATGGTATCAGGTTTCTCAGTAGAGGCTAAGGATGGATTGCCGTTAGACTTAATAATGTTAACTGGCCTCCACTGTCTATGGCGGGCCCGTGTGGCGGGATTTCACCGCGATCCAGATGCAAGGCCCGCAAGAATGTACTTTCGAGAGTGCATGTCGAAATTTGTCGAATTGCAGAAAACGCAGGAGTTTGTACCTGAGTGGTTATCGAGGGTGGAACCCTTGACAGTGCTCAAGGAATTTTAAAATTGATGTCTGTCCAGTAGGACGGACACCATTTGTTGTTATTTATTCTATGTGCTTGTGATGTAATTCGTGTCTGGAAACAGGCAATAAAGCAAAAAAAAGACCGTGGCGCAGTGAATAGCGTGCCCTTCATCGGTTGTTGCGGACCGAGCGGTCGTGGGTTCGATGCCCGTTGACGAAACTTTTTTTCTTTGCCATATGATCGTGTATACTTTTCCGACGTCATTTCCGTGACGGAAATACGTCACTGGAGTCTTGGTGGACCCCGGCATAAAACAGTTTCGTGTTAAAATGCAGATTCGCAATTTTATCGCCGACTCTGACAACAACTAGGTCATGTATCGACCGCAAAATAACAGCGCAAAAATGACGGACGAACGCACAGAGACAAACGAGCGCTGACTTCCAACTGTTTTATTTATGCGGAAACAGAAATATATAGCACTCACATATCACAAGAAACAGAACATTACATCATGCGCAGAAACTCCTTTTCTTTATGAAGAAGAGCTATGGAAGGAGTGCTGACGCACTGATCACCGAGCTTATCAATCAGGTCAGCTTCTATGATCTCACGCGTAATCTGTTTCCAGTTCTTAGCGACGACACTCGACTTGACAAACAACGGAACGCACCCGCAAAGGGAACAGTGATGAGCTAGATTGCCTTGCTTATATTTTTCTACATTGTACTTGTGTTCAGATAATGTAGAATTTAGGCACCTGCCCGTCTGTCCAATGTACAATTTTCCGCACGATAACAGTACACGGTACACAACGTTCACTGTGCACTGGACAAACTTAATCTTGTGGGTAATATAAGTGCATGCTGTAACTTTTTTGCGATTCGGGTCAGTGATCCTGCAAATCTTAGACAACTTATCCGGTGCAGAAAATGCAACACGAACATTAGCTCGCTGAGCTTTTTTTTTTCAGATTGTGGGAAAGAGTATGCAAATATGGCACAACGGCGGTTTTTTGCTTTTGTGCAGCCAACCTGCAAGTTGATTGCTCAGACGTATTCTCCTTTGTGAGCAAACCCTCGAGTATTGAGGTTAACAAAAATTTGGGAAACCCCGCGTCTGTTAAACGAAGAGCTTGTCTGGTAAGGCTCTCGGTCACGGCATGAGAACATGATTTCTTAAGCGCATTAGTGAAACATAGCTTAGCTATGCTTCGCTTGACGAGTTTTGAATGCGCGGAGTCATACTGAAGCAAAGGTTTGTTTGCGCGCGGTTCACAAATCCAACAAGTGTGCTCGTCACTAAATGTTAGTTTAATGTCTAGAAAACTGATAGTGTTGTCTGTTATTGTTTAATGCGTGATTATCAATGGACGCAGAACTTCCTGGAAGATTGTCAATACATCTGCTACGTCGGCTTTCCGCGAAGTGTTGAGGTCAAATAATACCAAGTAATCGTCTACAAATCTAAACACTTTGAATACGTTAGTGCTCTTTACGCGCATGGAAATTCGTTTGTCCAGTGAAGCTAAAACTATATCGCTAAGTATGGGTGCAAGGCAGGAACCAATGCAGACTCCTTGCTTCTGAATATAAAGGCAGTCCTCCCAACTTACGTAAGTCGCGTGCAGGTAAAAAGCGAGTAACTCTAAAAAACTGCTAACAGATAGCCCAGTGGTGTTCTGAAAATTAACGGCACCAACCTTGTCACTGCTATCTTCAACACACTTCAAAATTAGATCTTATGGCAAGCAATAGTACAAATCTTTCACGTCTACCGAAATAGCAGTGAAGATGGTTTTATCGTGTCTGCTAAGGCACTCAACAACCACTTCTGAATTTCTAATCAAGAAAGGATCTTCAATCACAAGGCATTTCAGCTTGTCCTGTAAGAACCGAGCGATATGTTCTTGCCAAGATTGCTTCTCCGAAACAATGACCCTTAAGGAGCAGTCAGATTTGTGCGTCTTCGCACTGAAAAACACCTGTAAATGGCCTTATTTACTACCCTCAATTGACTTTGCTAGTTTCTCAAGTGAAAACCTAGAGGAAGGCTTTTTTGCTGCAAGTTTTAACTTCGCAAGCGACATGTCGTTCTGAGCGAGAAAGACGTTTGAAATGGCAGTAGCTGCCTTAGATTTGAAAGTGGCAATTGACAAAACTGAAAACCCACCCTCCTTGTCAGCAGGCAGCCACACAAGGATTGTTCCTTTAGGAAAGTCACAACACGATGTACAGGAGGCCTCGACACGGTGGTCCTGGTTTTGAAGAGCACCCCGACACCTTCGGCTGTGCAGTGGTCACTGTCTTCTTGAGGCACCAACCTGGAGACCTGTCTGACGATAGACAGAAGCTCCGGTCTTGTTTTCCTTGGCGCGACGGCGTACTTGGGACCCAGCTCCTAAACCGAGTGCACCTGATCCGGTAGAACAATTCCATCTTCCGTGTGCACGATGCGCTTACGTCTTGGCGGTCCCCGTGGAAACGTTTTTCGCAGCTCAGTTAAGCAATGTTGCCACATGAATTCGGCAGTCTGATCCACGAAGGTGTAGTGATACCGAATTTGACGCTGAGCTTCAGCAGTACCAAAGAGACCATGAAGCTGCATGAAAAGGTAGTTCCGATGTAGCAAGAAGCACACCGATGTAGAAAGGAGCATGCGTCCGAGCAATCAACTTGCAGGTTGGCTGCACAAAAGCAAAAAAACCGCCGTTGTGCCATATTTGCATACTCTTTCCCACAATCTGAAAAAAAAAATAGCTCAGCGAGCTATGTTCGTGTTGCATTTTCTGCACCGGATAAGTTGTCTAAGATTTGCAGGATCACTGACCCGGACCGCAAAAAAAGTTGCAGCATGCACTATTAAGCACAAGATTAAGTTTGTCCAGTGCACAGTGAACGTTGTATACCGTGTACCGTCATAGTGCGGAAAATTGCACATTGGCCAGACGGACAAGTGCCTAAATTCCAGATTATCTGAACACAAGTACAATGTAGAAAAATATAAGCAAGGCAATCTAGCTCATCACTGTTCTCGCTGCGGGTGCGTTCCGTTGTTTGTCGAGTCGAGTGTCGTCGCTAAGAACTGGGAACAGATTACGCGTGAGATCATAGAAGCTGACCTGATTGATAAGCTCGGTGATCAGTGCGTCAACACTCCTTCCATAATTAAACTGCTCAGCGCAAAAATTTTACACGGTATACATACAAATCACGAGGACAAGCGCAGACTTCCAACTGATTTTTATTACAAAAACGCACACATATATAGGGTACAGACCAGAATAAGATCACATGCTTATCCAGGCACTTAAAAACAAAAAAGAAACAAAAAAAACCTACGTCAAGACAACGATCTCCCTTGGACCAAGGTTTGCCGTGGAAAAGAAGAGCTCACCTGCGGAACTGCTGTCGTTTGTGCGGAACGTTTCAAGGGCAGTTCCGGACAGTGAATCTGAAAGGTGTGTTTCAGAAGGTGTTGATGTGCTCTGCCGCCATGTGCCTCGAGAAAAGACTATTCCAGTGAAAAAGGTCGTCTCCTACCTCAACAGCAATAGCCTTTGCCTGCTGTCTTCTGACAAAGAAGGTGGGTTTTGCGTCGTGAGAACTGGGACGTTCATGACTAAAGCCCCCGCAGCTATTAGTTCTGTGTTTAACCCATGCCCGGAAGTTAATCTGAAGGACGCGAAGCGCAATGCTTGGAACTTGCTTGAAAAGCTTAATCTCGGTAGTCTTGCAAAATCGGTTAACAAGCAAGAAAAATTGGCGCTGAATTTATTTTTCTCTGTCAAGACGCATAAGGTTGACATGCCCTTTCGTGTCATTATCTCTGAACGGGACACATGGCAGAAGTGTGTTGCCTCCTGGCTTCAGAGTTACCTAAAGTTGCTGCCAGTTGACGATCCTTTCTTAGTAAAAAATTCTTCGCAGATTGTCAGTCACCTCAGCCAACATGTTCCCAGTCGTTGTGGGGGCGTTTCCATCGACATAAAAGACCTTTATTATTCTATTCCACATAAACCACTCATAAATGCCATTGAAAAGGCAATTTTCGAATTTGGTGGTGTTGCCTTCCAAAACAAGTGTGGTATTTCCGTTTCTGGCTTCCTGGATGTGCTGAAGCTTTACCTTGCTTCCACCTTTGCAGAGTGGAATGGTGAAGTCTTTCTGCAAAAAACAGGCGTGTGCATAGGCTCGTGCATCGCCCCAGTGTTAAGCGATTTGTATCTAGCTCATTTGGATAGAAAGCTTCATGAACGGTTGGCTGGGATGAATGTTAGTAAGTGCTTTCGCTTTGTCGATGATTACTTGATTCTGTTTGATTGCGATTATGATGCAGTTGATCAGTCCTTTCAGCAAGCCTTGAAAGTGTTCCAGGAATGCCTCGATCCGCTCTCTCTCACGCATGAGCTGCCGGAAAATGGTTCCCTGAGATTTTTAGATTTAATACTAACATTTTCAGCTGAACACGTCTGTTGGACATATGAGCCACGGGGGAAGAAACCTCTGTTGCCGTACTCGTCCTCTCACAGCAAACTGGTTAAGCGTGGTATTGTAAAAGCATGTTTGCATAACGCTTTAACCAAATCTTGCTTCCACTCAGTACAGGAAAGTTTTGGCAAGCAGATTCTCCGTCTTGAGGCAGCTGGCTTTCCCAGTTCCTTGCTAGTTTCTGTTTCTGAGAAGATGCGCAGACAGTCAAGGGGAGGTAACACGGGGGGCGCTTCACGGGAAACAAATCCCAAGAGGGTTGCAGTGATACCGTATCTACACGGCATCTCACATAAACTCAAAAAGATAGGCCAAAGAGCGGGTGCGTCAGTAGTTTTTTCCGCGCCGAATAAACTGTCTCAGTTGTGTGTCCGAACCAGTCCTGTAGGAAGTACCGCGACCCATTGCAAAATTAAGCACCGAAAAAAGTTTGTTGAGTGTGCAAGGGGAGTTGTGTACAGTATACCCTTGTCTTGTGGACTAAGGTACGTTGGTCAGACAGGCAGGTGCCTAAATGTAAGACTACAGGAACATGGCCAAAAAGTAGGAAATGTTGGGAGGGACGGTTTTTTGGCTTCTCATTGTTCTGAATGCGGATGCCAGCCGTTGTTCGAAAAAGCAAGTGTTCTCGCGACGCAGCCTAACGAAAACACTAGAATCATAATTGAGGCCGCAACAATAGCTCAAGGAAGTTGCATCAGTAAACCGTCCATTTCCTTATCGGAAAAAGAATTGACGTATTTGAATTCTTCGGCACGTGGTGTCCCAAGGTGATATCTTGGTTCTTTGGGGGTTCTTTCTTGCCCTTTAGGTTTTTTTTGGTTTCTTTTTTGTTTTTAAGTGCCTGGATAAGCATGTGATCTTATTCTGGTCTGTACCCTATATATGTGTGCGTTTTTGTAATAAAAATCAGTTGGAAGTCTGCGCTTGTCCTCGTCGTTTGTATGTGTACCGTGTAAAATTTTTGCGCTGAGCAGTTTAATAATGGAATACCAACTAGCCCAATCCCACACTTTACTCCTTCCATAGCTCTTTTTCATAAAGAAAAGGAGTTTCTGCGCATGCTGTAATGTTCTGTTTCTTGCGATATGTGAGTGCTATACAGGGTGTTTCAAGAAATGTGTCCAACCTTCTAAAAAAATCAGGAAAATGCGATATTTGATTGCTGCCTTCAGAATTGGTTTTTCTGTAGTGGCAGAGATTTTGAGATGGTTAAAGAAATTACTTGGGACTGTAATTAAAAAAGTTAGTATAATTAACTTTTAAATGCCAATGCATTTCTTAGTCGGGCTATGTGAGCCATCCGGCGTTGTCCGCGCGCCTCTCCGCTCTCACTCCCTCTCCCATAGCAACTGCTGCGGGCGCGCGCTTATCCTCGCCCCTAGCAACCGGAGCAGGTGGTGCGGGCGGAGTAGCGGAGAGTGAGTGAAGAGGAGGAGCGCGCTCTGGCGTGTGAGGGCGCTCGCATCCGAGCTCCCGCGTGTGTGGAGAGTCTGTAGGAGAGGGCAGGTGCAGTGCTTCGCCGCTCCTCTCGCCGTTCGCTCTCTCTCCTCCCTGCACCACCGCCTCAATGCAGTGCGTTTAGGGGTATTCAGACGGGGGAGAAATGCTCGGGGGGTAAAGGCGGGGCCTAGTGACGTCAACTCGCGAGGAGAAGTCTCCACAAATGCCCCCCACTCACACGGACGAGGCAAACGGAGGGGGAGACCAGTGTTACTAGACTACTCTGGTGGCTTGCACCACCCGTTTGACGACCTGCTGACGATGAGCTGCAGACGACCATCCAGCTGCGGACTGGACACCCACTGCCGCTCTCTGCAGCAGCAAGTGCAACAATGTGGCCAAACAAGAGCCCGAAATTCCGCCATATCCCCCACCGCCGGGGGATTGTTTGTCCTTTCGGGGAAAACGTCCCCGTCTCCTCCGAGGAGGCGCTGGGGGGTCACGCCCACTCGCTAATCCGTGACGTCGCGGTCACGTGATCCGCAATCCCACCGTCTCTCCCGAGCATTTCTCCCCCGTCTGAATACCCCTTTTGAAACGCGTTTGTAGCGTTTGTGCTGCCTTGGCACAGCCTGAAAACAGCGCGTTCTAAACGCGTTTGTGCTGCATTGAAGGCGGTGGCAACATCCCTGAGGTGATTACGAACGCACGTAGGAAGCGTTCGTTGAAAGAGGCGCCCAAAAGGGAGACACTTGAGCGTGTCGATTTGTCCAGCTTTACGCCATTAGATTTACTACGCCGTGTACTCTCGGCGCAAGAAATGCATTCGCATTTCCTCACGATTCCCTTCGGGGAGGTTGGGACATTTTTATCTGATCTGCCGCTGGTTTTTTAATTAGTGGAGTTATGTGGTTGTGCCAAATACAAGAATTGAAGTTATTCATGCCAAAAACCCAACCCAACTTTGAGATTTCGAAAAAGTAGCATCTAGTAATAATTACGAAGTAATGAAATTCAACCAAATTCAATGGCGAAACCTAAACAGAAACATGGAAGAACGCAACTGCCATATTCTTCTGAGACGTCCAAAATGAGTGAATGACTTTTTCTGTAACGCTAGGCACCTTAAGATGGTTAGATACATGACTTGAGACAGTAATTAAGAAAGTTAAATTAATTAACTTTTTAATTAGTGGAGTTAGGTGACTGTGTCAAATCGGGGAATTGAAGTTCTTCGTGCGAGAAACCCATGCCAACATTGAGATTTCGAAAAAGTGGCCTCTAGTAATAATTACGAAGTAATGAAATTCAACCGAATTCGATGGCTTTCGCTGTTGAAAGCCGTTGCATTTCGTTGAATTTCATTACGCCACAACAATTACTAGAGGACGCTTTTTCGAAATCTCAAAGCTCGGATGGGTTCCTCGCATGAAGAACTTCAATTCTCCCATTTGACACAATCACCTAACTCCACTAATTAAAAGTTAATTAATGTAACTTTCTTAATTACTGTCCTAAATTATGTCCTTAACTACCTTAAAATTCCTGTCGCTACAGAAAAAGCAATTCTGAAAGCCCCGAGAAAATATCGCATTTTCCTGATTTTTTGAAAAGGTTGGACACATTTCTTGAAACACCCTGTATATTACTGTTTCCGCATAAATAAACCAGTTGGAAATCAGCGCTCCTTGTCTCTGTGTTTTCGTCCGTCGTCTTTTGCGCTGTTATTTTACGATCATGAGCAACCAGCTAGCCCGGTTTACCGCCATGTATCGACGCAGACGACGCGAGACGACGGCGTGACCAAGGAATCCCAGAGGCCGTTGCGAAAACGTACGTGACTTCCGCCACACTTTTTGCTCCCAGAGCGAGGGGGCGAGGGCCTCTTCTGTCATACGGAGTGGAGACAACCACGTCGTCTGCTATGGTGTCCGCCATTTTCACGCCTGCTTCAATCTACGGACGCGTTGCCGGCACGCGTGAGCAGTTTGCAGGCAGTACGACGCCGTATTGGAGACTATTGGCCGCGAGATCGAGCGGAGTCGCCGCCTGGCGGCTTCTGGCTGAACCGCGCCTAGTGTGGATCAGTGGTGTGGATTGCTCCATGCGTCGTCTGCTAGCCACGTTGTGTTTGCATGTGCGCGTACGTTATGCAGGTCCTCAAAAGGCGGTTTGTTCCTTTGCGTTAGTGCAACTTTAACCGCTCGTGCGTATGCCTAACACGAAGTAAATAAGCATTTGGCCTTGATCGGCTGTATATGTACTGTTATAAGATCAGTGAGTGCACTTGTCGAGAGTGCTGTGTGTGGTCGTCGTACCCTCCGTTCACGATCGAGTCATATCAGTGTAGGTGCCGCTCTGTGGCTCAAGCGCATTATAAAGTGCACTTGGCGTTGTCCTAAAGATAAAAAGTATTAAATCTCATGTGCATATAGCCTTTTAGAGGCTCGGTGCTAAAAAAAGCTCTCATGCACTTGCGCGTTGTGGTTAGGTGTGTAAGTTCGGGACCTTCGTTTATAGGTTACGCGACAAGCTTTAGTTGTGTACGGTCCTGGTCCCACTACGGAGAAAGATTTATGTCAAGTCACGTCTGACACTTCGTTACTTAAACATGTCCCCTAAACAGAACAGAAGATGGAATTACACGGAAATCGCAAAACTGAGTTTCCTTGCGCAATTATAAGTTGAGGCGAAATGTATACAAAGACACCCGTGTACTTAGATTAAGGTACGCGTTAATGAGCCCTGATGGTCAAAATAACCCAAACGGCGTACTTTACAATTATGTCGTAGTGAATTCACGCGAAGCCACATCCTTTTTTCTTTGCATTATCTTAGCGTTTGTGTTGCGTTGTTATAGTGGTTGACGAAAGGCAGCGGACATTATTCGCATGAAAAAACGTACTTTGGTCCCGTGAAATAACCGGGCCTTTGTTCCATTACTGCCGTGCAGGTAATCAATGGAAGAAAGTTCCGTGCTGTACAGTTACCTTTGTGTACTCGCAGTAGAACAGCGCCGGCGAAAACAACAGACCAGACGAGGGGAAGGACACGTAACACAAGGCGCCAACTTATGAACCAACTATCCCAAAAGTACATCTTGAATTTGTGTACTGTTACTGGAATAAAAACAAGCGTGTGCGTGTTAAACGTCTCAGTAGCGCTAAAGCGCTGTCAGCCACGTAGCTTTCCTAAGTAAACCTATCATAGAAGAACAGACTGTTGGGCAAGTTTTCACATAAATCTATCAACTGTCCTACATTTCATGGAGAACTGAATAAGAAATTTAGATGAATATTTGAGCACGCAGTGCACATATATGTGCACTGCGTGCTCAAATATTCATCTAAGTGCTATTTCAACTAATCGCGCAGGAATACGGGCTTTCTTTTTGTTGGGGGTTATCCAGATGAGCAAGAAGTAAATACTTAGTTCAGTCGCACTACAGCAGTGCGTAGTAAGTGGAACACAAGCTAAACATGTACATATAAAACAACAATAAAATGTCATTCATAGCGAAAACGCCGACTGTTGCCGAAGGCGAGCAACCCATTCGTTGGCAGAATGCGCTTCTCTCAGAAGTAATAGTAACGTTCGGCGCGCTTCGTGCATTAATTCGGGAATGAAGAGCGCACAATTACCAGAAAGCTGCAGTCAAGGCATTTTGTTTGCCGGAAATCGTGTCAAATCGCTCACAACTAAGCGCTGTTGTGTGCGTTTGTATATACACCGACAACCGCCTACCCAGACTAGCGCGGGGCGGTGCTGCCAGGGGCGTAGCCAGAAATATTTTTCGGGGGGGGGGTTCAACCATACTTTATGTATGTGCGTGTGTGCGTGTGTATATATGCAAGCAAAACTGAAAAGATGGCAGATCTTACGTACCGTGGGAATCGATGTTATGCGAAGCATGCGCGGGATGGTGATTGTGGCGTAATTTTTCACATTGAGCGAAACATTACGGAATGGCGCTAGAGAAATATGGAAGTGGTATACGCACACTCATATGTTGAAGAGTCGCATATCTATTATATAACCAGTTGTTTACAATTGCGTAGCGATGGCAACAGACACATGTTTGTGACCAACACCAGACGCGGTAAACTGATATGTAGTGCTCATATTCTTCAACACTGGATAGCGCGAATCCGTATAAAGGACAAAGAAGGAACACAGACGCACAGGACAGGCATAAGTTGCAACGAAGCTTCATTCAGGAAAGCTTCCTAGGTATATACGCTGCCGAATGGCACGCGCAGGCGCACTGCGTACGTTACAGTCACAGTTACAGTTGTAATGCTTATAGTTGTCCGTTATGACGGAGAACGCACGCACGTTTCACGAACCCGCGTGTGTGTGTGGAAGGGGTTCTTGACAGTTCTCGAACAAGGTCATCATCACCGCGATCAATGAGCACCAGCAGCTGGACCGGACTTCTTAATCGGATCCGTTCGTGATCGCGGTTACGAGGGGTCTAAGTGTAGTTAAAGGGACACTAAAGGAAAATATTAAGTCGACGTTGATTGTTGAAATAGCGGTGCAGAAACCTCGTAGTGCTACTTTTATGCCAAGGAAGTGCTTATTTTGAAATAAAACCACGTTTTAGTGGTCCGCATCGCGTTAGCGCACTTCAAATCACCCGCCTGAAATCCGACTTTCATACGTCACTGCTGCTGTGCCCAACGTTGCCTGCCTTTACTGCGCGGTCGCCGACACTAGTAGCAGCAGAGCGAAAGTAGCAGGACCCACAGCAGCAACAATGGCCATCGAAGCCATCGAAGCTTGCCGCAATCGCCGCAATGGATGTGGACGGAGAACATGACAACGAGACATTGGCTCGCGACGCTGGGCTCCAATTCAGCGACTTGAGCCCCGATGAACGCGGTATGCTGCTGAGGGCTCGTAGTGCCGGCGTTGTTGCATGCGGCATTTTGTCGAACTTTCTGTTAGAGCGACTTTCACGAGCGCGCAAAACACACGCGGCAGTACGCGATCCCGAAACTACCACTGAGACGCGACTGCGTGAGCGAAGCAGGGCGCCGGGCGAAGCGCAGTTCGGCGAAAACGGAACCTTTGAACCACGCGCGCCGTTCCCCATGGTAACGCCACGTAGGTTCTTTTTTCCATGAATCAAACGGAAACGAACAAACAGCATTTTATTACGTCTTTTGATGCACGGAAGGTTCTTGTTTATTGCTGCTAGTTTGATCACTAGTGATTTATTGTAGGCACACTCTCATACGTCATCGGGATCACTTCGAAAATTTCCCACTCGTGGAGCTCATCATGTGATACATTTAGCTTGATTTCTCGGTAAGTAGGGCACTGCTGTTGATAATATTGCCGTTTTAGAAGTTGTCATACATTGAGCTTTCACTCTGACATCAATTGTTATTTGCCTTTAGTGTCCCTTTAAGTGCGAGGTATAGTACAGCTGGTGGAAATCCTGGATGCCTCATACGATGAAATGATCGATGATGCCTCCTGATATGGACGTGGCAGCGAGGTCTTCTGATGCCCTCTCCACATCCAATCCGTCTTTCACGCAGTATAAGGACCAAGCATTTTTGGGTCTTGATACATCAATGTTCAAGACACCGGTAATGATGAGAGGCCTGGTTCTCTCAGCAGATTTATTGTAGGAAACATTGACGCCGGTTTTTGCGTAATCCCCGGGGTCCACGTTGCGGACCATGTGGACGAGTGGATGGTACTTGAACGTCTTCCAAGAGTGTTCTGTCTTCAGTTTTCTCACTTTCCTTGCGTTCGCCAAGGTGGTGTAGCGGTTAAGGTGCTGGGCTGCTGTCCCGAAGGTCGCGGGTTCGCTCCCGGCCGTGGCGGTCGTATTTGGATAGAGGCAAAATACTAGATGCCCGTGTTCTGTGCGATCTCGGTAGACGTTAAAGAATACCCGATGGTCAAAATTTCCGGAGCCATTCGCTACGGCGTCTCTCATAATCATATGGTGGTTTTCGGACATAAAACCCCAACAACTATTAATATTATCACTTTCCTTGCGTGTCAATGTGTGTGTTCGCGGTTACTGTGTTGGTTGAGACTCTGTATCACCTGTGGCACATACCCGCATAACATGAACTCTGGTTTACGGGTATGTGCCAGACGTGACTGAGAGAAAGGGTTTCATGACGCACGCGACGGGTATTTTGCGTTATTCATGTCATGACCAGTGAATCGTGTTCGTCATACACTGATCCCCTGCTAGGCCAATTTTGGTATATTACAAGTTATGGAGACGACCAGGAGAGCGCCCTGACGTAGGCGGCTAGATAGATAGATAGATAGATAGATAGATAGATAGATAGATAGATAGATAGATAGATAGATAGATAGATAGATAGATAGATAGATAGATAGATAGATAGATAGATAGATAGATAGAAACGGCCAAAGTGCCTGAGGTTCGCTAAGAAATGCTTCGCATTTAAAAATCTCGGGGGGGGGGGGTTGAACCCCCCGCCCCTGTTACATATGCGCGCAATATTCCATCTCCTTCTCTAGTGCCGCCATCTATGCGCCGCCTTCAACTAAAGGACAGCAACTAGCGCCACCTATGTTACGCGTCTGTAACCTTGATCTGGAGAATAAACAGTTCCACTTCTGCTCTCGACTGGGCTGGTCCCGTATTCATCGCGGCCCAACAACAACGCAACATAACATGGTGTCAGAGTGATCGCAACCACCCCGCAACTATGGCCAGCGCCTTCCTGCAACCACCGGCGCATTTCGAGCCAGGTACAACCCGCAGCAAGCCTGGGAGGACTGGAAAGAAGCGTACAACATCTACGAGCAAGCTTGTGAGTACGCCACCAAGCCTACGGCTACACGTAGGGCCCTACTTCTCCATGTTCTCGGGCCCCACGGCCGCCGCGTCGCCCAGACATTTCCCCCTCCACCTCCAACCACCGACGGCAAGCAGTTTAATAATAATATCTAGGGTTTAAAGGCCAACTCCGGCGATTTTTCGGCCATGTCAAAGTAATGGTGCTTTTATGTTCCTGAGACGCTCCTGTTACGGGCCCGATAGCAGAAATACTCGGCAAATTGGAGAATAATTTTAAATAAGCAAAAAAGCGCAACACCGAAACCCAACCGAGTGTACTGTCTACGTATGACGCAGACGTTGTTACGAATTAACCGGAAGTCGTGCAAGGCATGCCGGTCACGCCGGCGCGGAGTATGAAAACTGTGACAGCCGGGACGACCAGCGAAGCGCCGGCCAAACCAACGCTGTCTGTCGGCTTGTGCACAGTAGACGCTCGCTGTAGCGGCCGAAGCGCCGAAGTTAGCGGTGCCTTCGGCTGCGTCACTTTCGCCGCCTTCCCAATACTGACGTCACAGACGCAATGTTGCCAATAATTGTGGGAAGCCAGGAGGGCGTTTGCAGACAATCTTTAAAATTCATTTGCAAACAATCTGTGCATGTCTCAAGCCTGTAATTTGGCATAAATGACGGAAACGTGCAAAGGAACGTGCCCAGCGAAATTCATTGAGATCCATCGACCTCGAAAAATGGCCGGAGTTGGCCTTAACGTCCCAAAGCACAATATGATTATGAGGGACGCCGTAGTGGAGGGCTCTGGAAATCGCGACAATCTGATGTTCTTTAACGTGCCCTGACATCGCACAGTAACACTTGACTCTAGCATTTCGCCTGCATCGGAATGCGACCGCCGCGGCCAGGATCGAACCCGCGACCTTCGAGTCAGCAGCCGAGCACCGTAACCACTACACCACCGCGGCGGACACTGGGTCGTTTGACGCTCGCTGATCTTACTCTGCAGGTGGAAAATAACGCATTTGCTAAGGCCTTAGTGTAGAGCAATGGGCAAGCAAAGGTCGAATGAACATATTACTTGGCATTGCTGCTTTTGGGGAAGATTTGCGTGGCGAAGCTGTGCCGCTTCGAAACAGCCATTATGCAGCAATAATAGCGAAATTCCTTGAGGACATGTCGACAGTAAAGGTAGGCAATCAACAAATGGTGAATAAATTTGTGATTGTTGTCTCCAGATTTTAATAAAGTACATGTTTTTATTATCTACCGCAGTGGTCTTGAACTCACCTCAGCTAGCAGGCCGGAGTCATGAAGCTTATACCCCGGTCACACTGGCAAGTTTAGTGTCATTTTGAGCGAGTGCACTTACGCCCCCAGAATGGCACTTTGGCAGCGCGCTGCTACACGAGAAAGGGAAGTGCACTTTGAAAATGATTGTAATGGCGATGGATACTTGAGTAACACAACAGGTATTTGTTATTTCAGGCAATGTTGCTTAAGTAATACTGTGTTGCAGCTATAACCACCCCTTAAAATAAAATTTACGTACAAACGCGGCGGCTGCAGCCATTGCACGACGTGCGCTGGGCATGCCCCTGGCGGTCGTGGCTGTAACTGGCTGTAAACTGCCCGAGAACGAGAATAGTAAAGTAGTTTTTTGTATTATAGTATGTTTTAATGCATAAGAATATTCCTAATAAAGAAAACGATAGTTCAAAAATGCTATGAACTCCGCTTCGGATAATAACTTACTTATTTTCGAGCCACTGCTATCGAGGCTAGACACTCCGTCTCGGCGAAGTGAGTTTGGCGAACGCACTCGCCGGCAAGTGCGCTTTGCAGCGAGTGTCACTAAACGTTCTCGTGTGACAGCGTGCGAATGGCACTAGCGGCGAAGTGCACTCCCTCAAAGTGCACTTAAGTTGCCCCGTGTGACAGGGGTTTTAGCTTCGTAAAGGCCGGGCCATGAAGAAGGTTGAAATGATGGTGGGGAGGGAGGGGGAGTTGAACGGAATGTCAGCTAACGTTGCCATATGAAAAAAGGCCTTTCCCTTATCTCGTATATGGATCATTTCTCAGGGGTATTTGGCGTCATGATTCCAGAATATATCGATAACGATGTGCAGAATGATTAATTCAGGACGCCCACTCCGAAATAAAGTGTTTTTGTTCCACCGTTATGTTTTAAGACATTGTGACCCCAGTGGCTCCTTCAAGAAAAAAATTTGAAGCCAGTCACGTTGGTGGTGCTTACCCGAACAATGCGTTATTAATCGCAATACTCGAGAAAATAAAACTTCCACAGCATATCCACGGGGTGAATGATGATGAGTGGGGCGAAGCTCTCGTACGGCAGGATCTTGGCGGCGGCGTCGCGCAGCTTCACGCCCAGTACATCATCAACGACGTGAGATCGGGCCAGTTTATACTAAAGGGTCGATGAGAGTCATGGCGACTTGCAGCTCACTTTAATTTTACATGTACGCTGTGAATTTTTATTGTTTAATCACGCACAGGAGAAATCTCACCAGGCACTACCTTGGAGGTAAACAATGGCTGCTAATGGGGAATGAGAGACAGAAGAAGTCGGCTTTTAGCTAACACTTACACTTCTACTTCTACTAACGTTTCCTACTGGAACATGCCAATGGCTGCTAATGGGGAACGAGAGACAGAAGAAGTCGGCTTTTAGTTAACGCGCACGCTGCGAATTTTTTATTGTTCAACAACGCACAGGAGAAATCTCCCACCGGCACCACCTTGGAGGTCAAGATCTGGTACTAGCGTTAAGACTGGTTACGCACTACGAGGGGGACGAACGGGTGCCGCTTTAAGGAGCTTCGCCCCTAATATGAGTACGTCACAGTAGACTACTTTTTGCGGAGAACAAAATAACTGATAAAGGTCGAAACACGCTGGCTTGATGCCTGGCAACACATAGCTGCGACGAAAGAAGAAATGTGCCGAATAACTACTTCTGCGTAGATGATCCTCGTGGTTCATCACAGGTGTTCATCAGCAATCCTCGAATGGGAAGCTGAGTTGCTCACCTTCAGAACAAGTGTTCGCACAGATAGGTATTTTCGAACATGGCGATGATCCAGCAGCCTGGCAGCGTTCCGCCGGAAAACATGCATTGTCAAAAAAGTCGTAAAGTCTGACACACCCAGAGAGTGTGTGCGGTGCGGGCCGCTAGCGAAACGTTCGCGGACCGCGTGTTTGCGACCCCCAACCTACCGTTGTTTCTCACACGCCTCTGGCAGACCTGGGTCATATGAGCATAAACTAGCAAAATTATCGTTTATTACGTTTAAACGAAGCAAATGAAGATATCACTCAGTCGCTCAGCTTGACAAGTGAAGAAAAAAATCACAGCATATCCACGGAGTGAATGATGATGAGTGGGCGAAGCTGCGGAGGTTCATCGGTAAACCGTGAATCTTCCGTGAATTCTGCCCAGTACATCATCTCCGACGTGAGATCGGGCGCGTTTATACTAAACGTTCGATGAGTTATGACGACTTGCAGCTCACTTTAATTTTACATGTACGCTGTGAATTTTCATTGTTTAGAAAACCATTGCTTTAGAAAACATCTGGCGTCTTTCGTTAAGCAGCTGGCGTCTTTTCGTTTTGCTTTAGAAACATCTGGCGTTCTTTCGTTTTGCTTTTAGAAAACATCTGGCGTCTTTCGTTGGTTTATTTCATCAATCAACGGCGTTTTGAACAAAATTTTTATTGTTTAATCACGCACAGGAGAAATCTCACCAGGCACTACCTTGGAGGTAAACAATGGCTGCTAATGGGAATGAGAGACAGAAGAAGTCGGCTTTTGGCTAACACTTACACTTCTACATCTACTAACGTTTCCTACTGGAACATGCCAATGGCTGCTAATGGGGAATGAGAGACAGAAGAATTCGGCTTTTAGTTAACGCGCACGCTGCGAATTTTTTACTGTTCAACAACGCACAGGAAAAATCTCCCACCGGCACCACCTTGGAGGTCAAGATCTGGTACTAGCGTTACGACTGGTTACGCACTACTACTACTACGACTACGAGGGACGAACGGGTGCCGCCTTAAGGAGCTTCGCCCCTAAAAGAACTCAAAAGCAGAATCTGCCTCAGAATGGGCAACCAGATTTAAACAAAATGTCTGGATTATGGCTAACGACATCAAGACACGACTTCACGGTGGCTCACTCATGCACGTCTCTTGCATGCCTGTTAAGTGCCTTCGCCGCGACTTCAAGTGCGCGCACTTTGAAATTAGCTGCTTTTCAACAGTGTCTTCGCGTTGCTGACAGCAGCACAACGCATATAGGTAAAGTTTTATTGCGATAGCAATTATATGGACAGTCTCGGCTGGATTTTGCCGTCGCCGCCGTCATGCACCGTATATGTATACGTATGTATATATGGCTGCTAATGGGGAATATATATATATATATATATATATATATATATATGTGGGATGCGGAGTCGGTGAAGGACGGATCCCAGGCGGAGGCTGCGCCGGTTTGTGTGCACTGTGTCGCCACATATATATATATATATATATATATATATATATATATATATATATATATATATATATATCAAAGTCCCAAAGAAAAATAATTCAGAAAAAAATTACAGCATATCCACGGGTGAATGATGAAGAGCTTGGGCGCAGCTCCTGAAGCAATCATGGTTTCGGGATTCGCTTCTTGTTGAGCCCGTTTCGCAGCGGCGTCCTTGGCGCGCACCGTCACGGGATCTGCCTGGCTGCCGCCAAGCGAGCGCCCGCCGCTGCGCATCGTCCATACTCCGCCAACGATCCGACACGTATGGCGACGATCCAGGAGAATGAGAGAGGCGCTCGCTCCCCGCGCATCCCCGCGCAGCCCGCGCAGCAGCCAATCGGAGAGCAGCGGCACTTCCAGCGCCATCTAGTGTCGATTCACACAAGCGCCATATTGCACACAATTCTATTGGACCAACGCCATGTA
This sequence comes from Rhipicephalus sanguineus, assembly GCF_013339695.2. Lineage (NCBI taxonomy): Eukaryota > Metazoa > Arthropoda > Arachnida > Ixodida > Ixodidae > Rhipicephalus > Rhipicephalus sanguineus. The sequence goes on from NC_051177.1 coordinate 443,105, forward strand.
GGAAATGAGACGAGAAATGGTGATGACGACACAGATTGTGTACAGCGCCATCTAGAATATCGTCCCTGAACTGCAGTTTGTACGTACTTCTATGAGACAGCGCCATCTATTGCATCATACGGGAGATCCGTTTACGCTGGACAATGGAGACGTGACAAGGTTAGACTAAGAGGAGCTGCGCCCCTAAAATGCTTCCGAAGCGCGGAATCGAACCAGCGACCTCTTGTTCCGCAGCGCGTGGCGCTAACCACTACGTCAGAAAGCGCAGATGCTTCATGTAGCTAACGGCGAGCGTTATATACACACCCTTTACCGCAGGCAAGACTCAGAGACGGCAGGCGCTTATAAGCGTTTCTTCATTACCAGCGAGATGGCGCGGGGAGCGCGACGGGCGGATTTAAAAGTCGTCGGCGAGCTCGCTCGCTTCTTATTGGCCTGGTGTGCGACCGATAGCGGCGCTGCGAACGGGCCCTGTATGACGTCAGAGCGGGGATTCGCGCGCTTTCGTCTGCTACGTAGGCCCAGCGCCGTGTTTAAACCACCGTTGTGGGAAATCTCAACACAAGTGCAGTTCAAATGGTTATCTTGCGTATGGTGGCTATACTGACGCTGTTCGGACAACGGTGGGTCTGCTTTTAACGTTCATTTAGAACTACAGCTCTTTGTTTCTTAGTACTGCGGCCGCTTGTCTCCGCGGCGAGTGCTGCGCAATGGTCAAGTACTGCTCTGTGCCTCAGTGTACTTCGTCCGCTCGTCAAAAAGGCTTTAGCTTTCACTACTATCCTAAGGACCCAAAGCTGACGAAGAAGTGGATAGTCAAGCTCAGAATGGGAAAGCGCCCCACGCCTTCATCGACAGTGTGCAGCCAGCACTTCGCGGACAGTGACTTTTGCTACCAACCGTACGCGCCACTCTTAGGTAGGCTTGTGATCGCGTTTAAGCGCCTCGCCAATACTTAAGCCGTTTATTGCACGCAGGCTATAAGCATAGGCGACTTACACCAGGTGCTGTGCCGTCCCACACCTTGCCGCGAAGGCTCCTAGACAAAGAGCCGACGACGCGGCCTCCGAATCGCATCGCAGGAAAGCGCGCCTCGTGAGCTCAGCTGAGCGGCGCAGTATATCTGAGACTACGGCTGCATTTGGATGGTGTACATACGTATTGTAGCGTTAGCTACACTTGCCTAACCGGAGCCGATTTCGCGTGGAGCGTCATGAGCCGTGCTGCGCATGAGCGAGGATCAGTGATGTCACACAGCTGGGTCACCGGAGTTGGCATCTCACGCGCTCTCCGACACCGCCGCGCGCGGCTCGCCGCTGCTGGTCTGCGTAGGGTAGATCTGCGCCGCATTCGAGAGGAGTGCCGTCGTAGACAGTGGCGCCAGCGCGCGCGCACCTATTCGGCTTCGCTGTGCAGTCGCCGTCTGACACTGCGCTGGGGCCGCTTGATTTGCGCTCTCCTCCATGGCGTTACCCACCTGCAAACGCCTTTGACTGGCGTTTGCAGGTGGGTAACGCCATGGAGGAGAGCGCAAATGCTGCTCGACGGCGCAGAAGAGCCGAGAAGCTTATCTCATCGGATCCCGAAGTAGTTGCCTGGCAATTAGCGGTTACTGTGTTGGGGCCATAGAGACGGCAGCCTGTTACTTCACTGGCCACCGAGCCGTCTTTGTGGCAATAGAGAAGCAAGCTGACGTTGAGCAAAAATAAATATGCATGTGCCACATAATACGTATACCGTGTGTGTGCCATTGGAGCAGCAGTAAGCATGACAATCAAGCTAATCCTAGACAAACTGGAAAGCTAAGAATAATCAGCTGAACCTTTGCTAACGCTACTTATATCCTGGCATATCCGAGCAAAGCCACTGCATTTTTTTTACTTATGAAGGCAAGCGCGCGCCTAGCGGACTGCTTATCATAAATTCATAAGCGAAACCTGTTGGCCCTGTTTAGTGCACGTTCTCTAAAAGTTTTCACTTGAGGCAGTGCAGACACTTTTTTAAAAGCGGAGCTCTTTAAGCTTTTCGTTTGGCTGCGGGCGTGAAACACGACCCAGCTTGTCTTTGCCACGTTAATCTCTGTGGTCCTGTACGTGGTATAATCAGCGATTAACTATTTGTTATATTCTAATATCCATGCGACGGCCATGAACTACGACGTAATATCAGCGATCATTGGAAGAGAGTATATTATTGCACGTGTATGGTACATGAATATCCGGCATTTTTGTGGCACATTCACTCTATACATTCGTTTGTGCCTGTAGTGCCACTCGCCTGTTGGATTCAGAGGCAAGGAAGAGCTTTTTATGGACGAAGTATTGCGGTTCCTTTTCAGTGCAGCACATTCAGAGCAACAATAATAATTGTTGTGGGTTTAACGTCTCAAAACCATGGTGTGCACGATTATGAGAGACGCTGTAGTGGAAGGCTCCGGAAATTTGGACCACCTGGGGTTCTTTAACGCGCACGTAATCTAAGCACACGGGCCTCTAGCATTTTCGCCTCCATCAAAAATGCGGCCGCGATTCAGTGCAATAAGCGAAGCGCCATTATGATTTTTTATGCCAGCAATTTGTCTAGTAGGTTAGCTCAGTGTGCTGTTTTTGTTTGTACATTAGGTTTATTTGGCTCAAAGAAAGCAATGGCACATTAAATGACAGATTTGACATAGCCACTATTGTTATAATTTAATCTCCTGTTAACCAATCCACCAGAGAGGTGCCCCTCAGTTGGTAGCAAGTCGGCATCCCTTTGCTTGCGCGTTGGCCGCGAGTGAAACGAGGTGGCTTTGTTTGCCCTTGAGCATTGTGAAAAGCAAGAGGTGTTCGCGTTTGTCTGTGTGACATCATAATTTAATTAGTGCGCCAATGTTTCTTCCGCCGTTGCCGTTCTTCGGCTCACGCGCGCCGCTACCTTGCGCGGACACAAAACGCCGATTTCGCAGGTGTAAGTACACTTGTGCATAGAAAGAAACCACCGGAACCGGCGGGCAAGTTAGGCCAGCGAAACAGAGTCTGAAAAATGAAATTTATTCTTCTAAAAGCGTAACAAAAACAGAACGCTCCTCTTGACAGGTACCACCACCGTGGCTCGCAGCCGTGAAAACGGAAGGCACAGCGATATTATGCACATAATGAGCCGCTTGAACGACGGCACACCCGCCCTGCCTGGACGGATAGACTACGCTATGGAGGCTTCTACGGGTACAGGACTTTGAGCAGAGCCCGCGGTTGACTAGTGGTGTCCCCCCTGGAATGTAATAATGCCCTAAAGAGATTCTTCTTGGCGAGATTCCTGGCTGGCCCAGCCAGCTAATGCCCAACAGAGGTATAAATAAATCTCTAGCCAGTGATAAATAAGCGCGCTCTCAACAATAGCTGGCAGCAACAATAACAATAAAAACATGCTGTGATATGGGCCTTAAGTAAGAGCCGTCCTCAGCTCTGGTGGTGCGTCTTGGCGTGGGCGTTGAGATTGCCGCGGTTGGCGAAGCCCTTGCCGCAGACGGGGCATCCGAAGGGCTTCTCTCCCGTGTGCACGCTCATGTGCCGCTTGACGGTGGACTTTTGCGAGAACGCCTTGCCGCACACGTGGCAGCCGAACGGCTTCTCGCCCGTGTGCGTGCGCATGTGGATCTTGATGCGCTCCTTGTCGGCGAACCGCTTGCCGCACACCTCGCACGGGAAAGGCCGCTCGCCCGTGTGGGAGCGCATGTGGCGCGTCAGGGACGTCTTCTGAGAGAACCGGTGGCCGCACAGCGCACACCCGAACGGCTTCTCGCCCGAGTGCGAGCGCATGTGCAGCTGGTGCACGTTGCGCGAGGCCAGCTGCTTGCCGCACACGGTGCACTGGAAGGGCCGAGGGCTGGGCGCGGCGCTGGTGGACGACTCCTCCGACGAGAGCAGCAACAGATCGTGCGGCTGAGGAGGCGCCACCCAGCACTGGTCCTTGGCCTGCTGCATGAGCGTCGAGACCGGCGGCAGCCGCAGTGGCTCGCCGTTGGTAGGCGGCGGCAGCCAGGGCTCTGGCAGATCCCCGGCCGCCTCGCTCATGGCCGCATGCTGGACTCAGTGGCGCCCGCACCCTGCATGCACAAGACACAAAAACTCACTCGAGCCACCCGTCATTTCGTTTCGACGACAAAATTTTACGGACAACTTTCCAGTGCTTCCAGGCCTAACAAGGGGAGCCGACAATTGTAAAACATATAACGTTTGGTATTTATTCATTTATTTAGTTTTTCTTATTGAGTTGCGATATTTGCATGCGGCGATGCAGGTAAGCATTATCACTTTATTTAAGGCACTTATGCTCAGCTGGGGGACGCCGCAGTCATAAGCGTGCGCAGGGTTCCCCTTCAGGGGGGGCGAAGGTTCGTCGCAGCGCCCCCCTCCCTATTATGTCAATGTATGCGGCTGTCTTTGCGCCCCTCTTCTCGCCCCCCCTACAATGTATAGGGCTGACTTTGCGCCCCCCCTTCTCGCCCCCTTGGCCCCCCCCTGCGCACGCCTATGGCCGCAGTGACCATGTGACCTCGTTTTCCCCAACGAAGGTTTGCGGTATGGCAACGCCTTATCATGCTAACGCTATATTAAAACTGTTTAATGCACACTATGTCCAGTGACAGCGACAACATTCTGATTTTTGATATGCTTCACTGCATAACAGTTTCGCATTGGGGTTGAGCAGACTCATCTTTTCCCTTCTTCATGAGATGGCTGTAAAGCTTTTGTTGCAATTTTCCGCGACATATGCTTTTTTCAGGCTTGCATATTCGAAGAGCAAGCATAGCTAGAAACAGGTGGAATGTGGCTTCAGACCACACATCTTATTGGCAAGCTGTTGAGATCCAATTGGCGTGACACTTTAGTTTGACCATGCTTTGCCACGGAGAAACACAGGGCACCTATTTGACGCTTCATGTTCTGTTAATTTATGACACCCCCCATCCCCTTTTTTTCTTTTCCCTCACTGCACGGGGTCCCTCAACACTTCCACTAGTCCACAAGGGGTCCCCAAAACATCTATTGTTGTGGACCACTGCCCTAGAGCATACCGATATGTACGAACTGTTTACAACAGGTGCCTCCCCCATTCAAGGACATTGTGCAAATGGTACCGATCTGTAGATGGGACTGTTGGCGTTTCACAAGAGGCATTGACTACATTTGTATGAAGGTGAAAGGTGAACAAAAATTCGCACACGGTCATTCCACATTATGCAATTTGGTTGTAGACGAAATGGCCATTCGGAGGCATGTCCCACGAGACACAAAACATCTAAAAAACGTCTCGAAACGGCTGCAAACGTCTTGGTCTAGGAGCAGACCTAAAATGGACTTTTTTTTTAATATAACATTTGCGCCTCAAATGGGCTTGTATACTGTTTATTAGCATGTGGCAACGTACGGCATAACCAGAGTCTATTCTGCCAAACAAGTTCATAACGCCTGCTTCATTACATTTTTAAGGGCGAAGCACCTTAGGGTCCCAGCGTGTCGGCGGGCATCGTCGTCTGCGCCGTCGTCGCTAGCGCCGTCGTCTGCTGTCGCGGCGTGCATCGTCGTGTCTTGTCCATTTGCTTGCGTGCACCGTCGTTTCCTGTCCATTTGCTTGAACGCAAGAGAGGGCGCCACCGCCTCAGCGCTTGCCGTTTGGCGAGGAGATCGAACGGCGCGCGCTGACTATGAAAACGCTCTTTCTGCGATGAACGCTGAACTACCAGCTCGCAAGGAACGAGAACGCGCCTTCGCCCGCGAGAGACAACACCGACGCAGGCAGCGTCTGCTAGCGAGTTTCTTGATTGAAAAAACCGACTGCTCGCGCTGCACAACGGTTCACCGGCCACCGCGTATGTACAGGCACTGTATCTTGACCTGCAATGTAGTGCCGGTGGGAGATTTCTCATGTGCGTAGTTGAACAATAAAGATTCGCAGCATGCACGTTCAAACCCGGTAAGAAGTGCACTACAGAAAATCTTAGACCGATTTCACTCACTTCGTGTGTCGGCAAAATTTTCGAACATGTCATAAACGATAGGGTCTCTAAGCACATAGAGCGCAACGAACTCTTCCCACCCAACATGGTGGGCTTTCGCCCACACTTATCGACACAAGACGCCATGCTTCTCATCAAATCGCAGGTCATCGATGCCTCTACTAGAGATCCCAGAGTCATTTTGGCTCTGGATCTCAAAAAGGCTTTCGATACTATACTTCATGACCACATCCTCGAAGCAATCTCTGAGCTTGGTCTCGGAAGGCGTTTCTTCGAGTTCGTTAGGCAGTTCCTGTCAGACAGAACCGCTACCATCCGGTTAGGGGAGATAGAATCAGCCAAGTTCCATCTAGGCAACACGGGCACCCCGCAAGGGGCAGTGATTTCACCCCTTCTATTTAACATCGGTATGACGGCTCTCGCTAGAGAGCTAGATAACAACAGCGACATCGGCTCCGCCATCTATGCCGATGACATTACCATTTGGTCCCGGGGTGGCTCGGTGGGTCACACCGAGACTACGCTCCAAGAAGCCGTACATACGGTCGAGAAACACCTTTCTCGTATGAAACTCGTCCTATCTGACAGCAAGTCCGAGCTCCTAGTCTACCAACCAATCCGCATGGGGCGACGACCCCAAGGTTGGGTACCCACCGCGGAGATCGACATACACTTGATCACAAAGAACGGCGCGGTAATCCCCCGCAAAGACACCATACGCGTGCTAGGCATGCTCATCTCGGAGAACGGCAGGAATGCAGCCACGATACACAAGTTGAAGCAGCACACCGCTGCCACCGTTCGGCTTATTCAAAGGATCTCAGGTAGAAGAGGAGGCATCAAAGAGGACAACCTCCTCCGGCTCTTCCATGCGTTCCTTTTAAGTCATATCAATTACGTCGCCTCCATGCACGCCTGGAGCGCTGCCGAAAAAGCTAAACTGGCAGTCCTTATTAGACAGACTATCAAAAAGGTTTTAGGGCTCCCTTCTAGAACGAGTACCACAAGACTCGAGGCTTTGGGCGTACACAATAAACTCGACGAATTAATAGAAGCGCAGCGCACTGCTCAGATTTCCAGGCTTTCGTGCACTGGAGCGGGCAAAGCGATTCTAGCCAGAGTAGGAATCACCTCTCCCTTGACTAAGGAGAGAGCAGTTCCACTTCCAGACACCGTAAGGTCGGCGATCATGGTTCACCCACTTCCCCGAAATATGCATCCGGTATACAATCACGGTAGAAGGAGAGCACGGGCTAAAGCCTTCCTCTCTCGGTTAAACAGCAGAAGAGAAAACGCTCTCTTCGTCGATGCATCTCGCTCGGGACCGAATAGCTTCGTGGCCGCCGTGGTAGACATGAGCGGCCGCACTGTGAGTGCCGCCTCGGTAAGGACCAGGTCCATCGGAGTGGCCGAGCAGGTCGCCATCTCTCTGGCACTAACAACTAAAGATCCATGCCCCATCTTTTCCGATTCCATGACAGCCGTCAGGTCGTTTGACGCCAATCAAATCTCCTTGGCTGCTCACAGCATTTTAACTAAATCTACAATATTCCCCCATGAGTTGACGTGGTTTCCCGCCCACATGGGCGCCTCCGTCGACGGCATCGCCAACCCCAACGAAGTGGCTCACGCTCGGGCGCGAGGACTCATTCTCCGCCCCGGGCAAACGAGCCCCCCGCAGGCTGCGGGGGAGGGGGGTGGCGATGGCGCCGACGGAGACCCGTTGACCACCTTTCACGAGGTCACTTCACACTATAGGCTAGGCAGGAAATCCTTTCCAGATCCGCACAGAGAGCTAACTCGGAACCAGGAGATCGCCCTCCGACTCCTCCAGACTAGATCGTTCCCGTCGCCGGCCACTATGGCCGTGTATACAGACATTTCGCCAAAGTGCTCAGCTTGCGATCAGCCAGCAACTTTTTCCCATTTAATGTGGCGGTGCCCCCGCTTGCGCGTTTGCACAAGAAAGCATCACATCAACAAGACAGAATTCTTAAAATGCATCGCAAGTCCGGATCTTGCGAATCAACTCCGGGCGGTCCAGGGAGCCTGTGAAGCGATCGGGAGCCTTTGGCTCCCGACCCCTTCGCGGGCGATGCCCTCCGCGGGTTTTTAGGAACCCTCGTCCCAGGACACAATAAAGTTCCTCTGTCTGTCTGTCTATATGCACGTTAAGTAAAAGCGGACTGCGGGTCTCTATGTCTAATCTTTCTTCTGTCTCTAATTGCTCATTAGCCGTGATTTTTCTGTGGGGAACACCGGCGCACACAGCATGCTTTGAACATCCGCAGATTTCACGTTAGTGGAGCTGGAACACCCTTCCCTACATGCTTCGCCCCTCCCCATCTTTCTTTATACATTTCGCCTGAAAGCGAGCGCTCAGCAACTACCTCAATGATTCTTCGTATGTTTTGTCGAGAAGCGCCAAAATGCCAAAACGTCATGTCAAAAGAGCGGTGACCGTCGCGTTTGCTTAAAGAAATAACGCAGACAACAAAAACCCCCAAAGTAATTGGTTGCACACCGCAGCGCGAGTATACCTGTATGTATATTACTACCAACAGCTGCGTAAGTATATTCTTTTCAAGCCAAGACACTCACATGATAACGATGCCACCAGCAGCACGCGCGCGCAGTACCAAGACGCCGGGACGGTGCCCTGCGTGCAATCAGCTTAGGCGGTACTCATGTTGAAACGCGTCCTTCACGATCGTGCACCGGCGCCCTCCCTCGGCTAGCTCGGCGGTCATCGTTTTGCGTTTTGTGTAGCGCTGCCAGCTTTTCTCTACGGTTTACTAGCTGTTATCTGCAGCATCAAGTAACTGTGCTCGCACTGCCTGCCGCATATTTTCCATTAGTGTTTCGTGAAACAAGCTCTACTGTGTGTTTTCGCCGATGGTTGGTTACAACAATGGTTGGATCTGCTCGCTACCTTCGTTTCAGCTAGGAACGTCGCACGTTCGGATAACGTACTTCTTTCGGTAAGTGAAATTAAGTACGCCTGACTTTTCGTCATTACTAATGGAACTTTTTATCTGTATTGTAATTAAAACGTTAAATATGACAGTTCTTTGCTGGTGGCTGAATCTTGGTCGAACGCGAACTATGGAGGACACGCCGGCACGAATCGTAGGCCAGACCACCAGAGGAGCCACTGGCCAGACTGACTCGCCCTACTTCGGGTCATCTTGTTCTTTTGCGGGTTACAGCTCGTGTGTGGGTGTGTGCGTGCGAGCGAGCGCTTGCTTGCTTACAACCACGTCTAAAGTGACCATATTCTGCAGACTCCAAAGCGGGACGAGTGGGAGGTGGCGGGGAAGGTTTGATGCGGCATGACGAAAGGAAGGACATGTCATATAGCCTAAAATGCGTTCTTGGGGCTAGTTGGTGCATGATCTGACAAAAGCTTGGAGGCACAAAGAAACGATGACAAAAAATGACAGGGCTGGTGAAAAACTAACAACTAACAAGTTGTTAGTTGGCACCAGTCCTGTCATTTCCTGTCCTCGTTTCCTTGTGCCTGCAAATTATTGTCAGATGTGATATAGCTCAAAGAGAAAATTCTAATTTTAACAAGGGAACTGTTTAGGCTTGGAGTAAGTCGGCGTAGTGTAGGCAAAAACTCAGGCGTGTATGTGCCACAGGCAAGCCCCACTAGCGAGTACAACATGCGCGAGGGAAGAGGGAGGGAGCGGTAGTCTGGAGTGGGAGAGAGTGAAGCCTAGTATAATGAGGAGTTATAACAGGTTTATTTTCGGCGTTGCCACTTGCGCAACGATATCGGCGCAGTTCCAGAAGAGGCGATGAAAACGACACGCTTAAAGGGACCGACAACTGATTTTTCTCGACCCAGTTTTTTACGGCGCGACAGGAAGCTCACCCTTCGTAGCGTTTGTAGCTGCAGCGGTTTATCCGAAGAGCACGTAGTTATTTTAAAAACAGTATTTTTCGATCTGAAAGGCTCCAAACACGCATGGAGGCTTGCTCCAGCAACGCTGAGAATTGATAGTGATGCCGCTAGCCCTTGTGAAAGCTGTCGTTGTTCTGCTTTCGCAGGAGTTACTGTAACTATGCTTAACCACCTTTATTTTAAGCTTTCCAACCAGTTTTGAAAATAGCAAGCTGTTACAATTAGATGTGTGGCTTTATACACCTTCCCGGTATTTGTACAGCGTTGTCCTAGCGTTGTGTGCGCCTGCGCCCAAGGTTGCCTGCGCCTGTGTCATGGATGGCTTGTCCCAGCGTCGTTACTCTCTCGATACACGAGCCAAGCCAAGTAATCGAAAACGTAACTGTGCATACGCACGGCCGCACCGAGTAGCAGCGCGCGTCATTTCTGAGACGAAGCGTAGGTAGCAAAACTATGTCGCTCCAAAATCTTAGCGACCTGAAAACTGCGTTCACTGTTGCATGAGCACGCTGAAAAGTTGCTCAAGACGCGCTGACGAGCATGGGATCATTACGTCACGCGAAGGCAGCGCCACTTTAATGCATACTACTAACGCAGGCCTATATGTACATTATTATGGAGTAGTACCTTTTAATATAAACAAACGTACAATATTTCAATACTAACAATAAAATCGTCGACCGCTTACAGCAATCAACGGTCACGTGGCCGTCTTCATCGGATCATGCTTGTTTTTGCCGCCAGAGGCGCCACAGGTCATTTTTCGCGACTTTCAATTAAGAAATAAAAATATAAATACAACTCTCACGAAATAAACAGGGTTGGTTTGAGTCAGTGCAACGGACAATCTTTACATCAGTGGAGTCAACTCATTTCATATTCTGGGTAGTTCTTTAAGCGGAAACTATGCTCGGCACAGTGGAGAGAAGGTAGGAGAGGAGGAGGAGAAGAATTAGGTGAAACGCAAAAAAATTTCGAGGCGGGATTCAAGCCCGGGTCCGAAGGCGAGCGTCTTAATCACTGCCCAATGCAGGCGCGGTATATAGCTGCAATTATGGGAACCACATGATGGCGTTGCTATGGGCGAGAGAAGGAGAAAAAGCTAAGAGAGAGCAGATCATAGCGATGAATATATAGTACATGTATAGCGAAGGGGTGTGGTGGCCGGGCTAGCTGACCGCGACTGCGAGCCAGCTTTCGGCCGAAAGCTGAACAAAACACCGTCCCGCAAGCAGGTTGACGGGACAGCGGGACAGCAGCCACAAAACCGGGACGTCTCGTCACATTAAGGTCCATGTCGGTCTGTTGCTGACAAATAAAGTGCAACGCTTCTACAATATAGCTGCCTCGCTTGTGAGCGCAGTTGTGATTGATTGTCGTTTACGGATACATGACAGCATTTTATCACACCTGTAATTGGAAATCTGTCTTTGGCCTGAGACCGCGCCAGCTAATGCGGAAGCCAGTGCAGTTTCGTTGATGGGACCTGCAGTGTATTCATGCAGAAGCTGAATTTATGTCGCTGCTGCAGCAATCAGTTTCACCTTGTGCGGCCACCTTCTGGGTGTGTCTAGATAAGATTGAACACCAAGTCCCGGTCACCATTCCCGATTTTAATGAAATTTACTGTAGGCCTAGGCATTAGACCCAGAACAACGGTTTCGAAGTTAGTTTTGCGAAAAAAAGAAATCGTTCGTCCGAAATAATATATATAAATTTTGGCCGCAAAAAAAACTTCTCCGCAAATTTCGCGATTTCCCAATTTCGAGCGCACCTAGGGAAAAAACGGTGCACTTCTTGTCCAAAATATTGATTCCCCTCAAAGAACAAGTGAAATACAATCTTATGAGTCTATTATTTTTCTTGCTTGTAGAAGCACTTTTGAAGAAAAAAAATCACAAACATGTCAAATCGCAAAAAATACCTGTATATCAGGAATATATTGCTGCAAACAAGTTCAAGTGAGAATAATAAAAGTCAGCACATATTAACTTTGATATTATAGTGTTCTCTTTTAAAACAATTTCCGTGGTTTTATCGCGCTCCGTTCTGCTCGATAATTGGGGTCAAACGTAAATTATTTACCAAAAACGCCGAAGTTTGAGAATAGTTTTCTCAAAAAGGCCATTTTTAATTTTTTTTAAATCCCTCTAATTGAGGTCAAGGACGTCATCTACCATTCTGTATAAAAAAAGGTTGCATTATTCTGGTTGCTAACTTGTTATAATGCGTCAAATGTGACCAAGTCAGCCTAGCGGCCACGCCGATCGTTGTGTGTTGAAAATCGAATATGTTGTCGAAAATAATTGTACGTGACGTAATCACAAAGCAGCAGATCCACACCAACAAATGCGCAGCCAGGTGTCATGGTTCAGCAAGCTCTGTCTTGCGATCAGCCGCTTGACAAACCCGCAACAGCGGCCGCTCGATGCTGTGGGCGCTCACATTGCACGAGTGCCGCTTTGACTGCGGATGAGCGCCGCTTGTGCGCCATACTACGCTCAGAGGACGATCGAGAGAATGAATGCATCACTGTGAAAGTTAAAGGCTGTTAAGTGCCAACAAAAGCATATTATACAACGAAAACTCAAAAATTGTTTTAAAAGAGAGCACTAACACCAAAATTAATATGTGCTGGTTTTTATTATGCTCACTTTAACTTGTTTGCAGCAATAAATTCCTGAAATACAGGTATTTTATGAGATTTACCATATTTGTGATTTTTTTCTTCAAAAGTGCTTCGACAAGCAAGGAAGATAACAGACTGTATTTCACTTTGAGGGGAATAAGTATTGTGACCGAGACGTGCACCCTTTTTTCCCTAGGTGCGCTCAAAATTGAGAAATCGCGAAATAAGTGTTTTTTACGGCCGATATATATATATATATATATTAATAACTTCGACGCCATTGTTCTGGGTCTAATGCCTAGGCGTGCAGTGAATTTCATCAAAATCTGTAATGGTGACCGGGACCTCGTGTTCGATCGTATCTGGACACACCCTTCTGTCGTATTTTGTGCCACATTCGGTTGTGCTTGTTCATTAATAAAGCCGCTTTTACAAGATCATGGGTTAATTTATTGCTGTTGGTAAGCCTGTTGTGCGTCATACACTAAACGTCATTTATGAAGTACGCGTTAATCCTCTGCATGTTCGGATTTATTATTTGTTCAATAGTAAATCGATGTATTCTATATGAAAATTGGATATATGTGGTGTGCTGAAGTAGCCATTAATTTTCCCGGCACCTGACACTGCAGTATCTAGAACAGTGGTCCTCAAATGGGGGTCCGCGAAGTCATTTTTCGGGGTCCGCAATACCCATCCTGGAAAAAAACGCGTTTTTTGAAGGCACACATGTTCAGTGACAGGCACCCCTGCTGACTTTTAGTATGTTTCACCACATAACATTTTTGCATTGCGGCGGAGCTGTTTTATGTTTCCCATTCTCGATCAGGTGGCTGTAAAGCTTTTGTTGCAGTTTTATACGACATATGCACGCGAGCATACTTTTTCTAGGCTTGCATATTTGAAGATCAAACTTAGCTGGGTGTGTCCAGATGAGATCGAACACCAGGTCCCGGTCACCATTCCCGATTTTGATGAAATTTACTGTAGGCCGTAGTGATGCAGAACTATCGGTAAATTGACTATCGATAGTACCTTCGGTAATATTACTAGCGACATTACTGCCACGCGTGTTTATCGCTTTGTTTTGATGTATTCGGGTTTCACCCACAGACTGTTAGATGTGTTTGACGCAGACCGCGCCGCAATGTTTCAGAAGCTTCGCGATTGTTTGACATTTTAAGGTTACACGGCCGGACGCGAATATTCAGGTTTATTCGAGAGCTTACGCGAGCACCAGCGATGACGCTGGAAGGTTTGATGACTGATGTATAAAAGACGAAGCGTTCCACAGGTTAACGCATTACTCGGCGGCCGGCGACTGTTCTCGCCGCAATCAGTGCGCAGCGTGTATCGCTTGTATTCTGAGTTGTGATTTTCTGTGTACAAGTTGGACCAAAAAAAAGAGCTTCGTATTTCCCAGTCTTGCTGCAGCATTCTTCACCGTCACAACCACGTGACAAACTATCCATAGTGGTGCGAATAACGATGCTGTTGCTGGCTGGCCAAATTGCCAAAATATTCGCGATAGCCTACTATCAGCTTCGCTTAATTTATGAGGAAATTTTTATGTAGAGAAATTATTTGCGCAGTGAAAATGGCGGCATATGTCCATCAATAAATTACTATTTAAAGCAACCAGTTACATCTTACAATTAACAAACTTAGTCCTTGATAACTGATTTATTTTGAAATCATCAAATGCAATATAAAACTGAAGCCGCGCAGTTCTACCCCATGTAACGGCTACAGCTGAATAGTTTGACTTCATGACCATGTGTCAGCGAAGCACTCTGGTGAAGAACACAAGCATGTCAACTTTCTTGCCCTTCAGCCTGGTGCTCCGCCTCCACTATGTCGCGGGGAACGAAAATTATTTGATGCGAAGCAGCTTTTGCTCGGTGTCCGTAGTTCCATTCGCAACCGTCCGCTTTCTAGCACAGCCATCTGAGCGCGCCAAGGAGAAGTCTTCTTCCTCTTCGATCGCCTAGATGATGGTACGTGCAGAGCACTTTAGGGGCCCCGGCTGCCGTATGGTGTCCTAGCTTGGCGTAACGCAGACAAAACCATGTGTGTTGGCACGCGCGTTCGGGCCTGTGTAAGGGACTGGGTAAGACGCTGTGGCCTCTCCCCCTTACACTCTCTCAGCAATCACGTGATGGCGTCGGGGAAAGAGATTCTGCAGACGCGCGATGAACCTGCGTGACGTGCTCCAACAAGAGTTCGGGACGAGTAAGAGCAACAGCAACTACAGTGAATTCGTGGTGTGCTCCACTTGCAAGGACGCCTTAACATCGGGCAAGGTGCCCGTGATGAACGGAACTTTAAGTCGACCCATGCGCGGCTTCGCATCCCCACATGGTTCCCTTTAGTGGGAGATGATGTAATTTTTTTTCTGCAATGAGTTCGCGCTGTTGATTTTAAACTATCGATAGTACTTACTATCGATAGCACTATCGATAGTATCTTTTACCATCGATAGTTCGATAGTGACTCAGCTATCGATAGTATCGATAGTACCATCGATAGTTCTGCATCACTAAGGCCTAGGCATTACACCCAGAACAATGGTATCGCAGTTCGTATTGCGAAAAAAAATTTTTGTTCGCCCGCAAAAAATATACAAATTTTGGCAGCAAAAAACACATTTCCGCCAATTTCGCGATTTCTGATTTTTGAGCGCACCTAGGGAAAAAACGGTGCACTTCTTCGTCACAATATTTATTCCCATTAAAGAACAACTGAAATACAATGTTATGAGTCTATTATTTCCCTTTCTTGTCGAAGCACATTTGAAGAGAAAGATCACAAATTTGACAAATGGCACAAAATACCTGTATTTCAGGAATTTATTGCTGCAAGCAAGTTAGTGAGGATCACAAAAATCGGTACATATTAACTTTGATACTTTCGCTTTCTTTTAAAATAATTTGCGTTGTTTTATCTCGCTCCGTTTTACTCGATAATTGGGCTGAAACGTAAGTGATTTACCAAAAACGCCGAACTTTGAAAATGATTTTCTCAAAAAGGCCATTTTTAATTTTTTTTGAAAATCCCCCTGATTGAAGTCAAGGAGGACGTCATCTACCATTGTGAAGAAAAAAACGTTGCATTATTTTGGTTGCTAACAAGTTATAGTGCGTCAAATGTGACCATGCCAGCCTAGCGGCCGCGTCGTTCCTTATGTGCTGAAACTAGGACATAAGTTGCTAAAAATACTTTTACATGATGAGCAGCTTCACCCCAACAAGTGCGCAGCCAGGTGTCATGGTTCAGCAAGCTTTGTCTTGCGATCAGCCGCTTGACAAACCCGCAGCAGCGGCCGCTCGATGCTGCGGGCACTCACATTACATGAGTGCCGCTTCGACTGCGGATGAGCTCCGCTTGCGCGCCAAACTACGCTCAGAGGACAAACGAGAGAAGGAATGCATCACTGTGAAAGTTAAAGGCTGTTAAGTGCCAACGAATGTCATACTATGCAACGAAAACTCTGCCGGCAATTTCCCAGTGAGCGCCTCCAGTAGTGCGCTCATGTGTTGCTTTCTGTCTTCTGATGGCCTAAAGATAATTAGGTTCATTCGATGAGCGACATATCCAACAAAAGAAAGCCATTGACATCAAAAGGAATGTCTCATACGTGCTTCCGATGGTTGAACAACTCAACTGCAGTTGTTCTTCATCTCGTGCCAGAGCACTTGTGTCAGCCGGCTGTGAAAAGAAGTGTGTCCAAGTCCATTGCTTCATGAAAGAACCGCTTTTACAATACTGTATTGTTGTGCTTCCGCAGACAGAATATTCAACGCAAGTCGAGCGTTTATCACGGTATTTTGCGGCTTCGGGCATAACAGCAGGGAAATAAAATACATGCGTGCTGTATTGAAGGCGCTCACTGGGAAATTGCCGGCAGAGTTTTCGTTGCATAGTATGACATTTGTTCACACTTAACGGCCTTTAACTTTCACAGTGATGCATTCCTTCTCTCGTTTCTCCCCTGAGCGTATTTTGGCGCGCAAGCGGGGCTCATCCACAGTCGAAGCGGCACTCATGTAATGTGAGTGCCCGCAGCGTCGAGCGGCCGCTGATGCGGGTTTGTCAAGCGGCTGATCGCAAGACAAAGCTTGCTGAACCATGACACCTGGCTGCGAATTTGTTGGTGTGGAGCTGCTGATTTGTGATTATGTCACGTGCAAGTATTTTTAACAACTTATATCCGAGTTTCAGCACATAAGGGACGACGCGGCCGCTGGCATGGTCACATTTGATGCACTATAACTTGTTAGCAGTCAAAATAATGCAACGTTTTTTTCTGTAGAATGGTAGATGACGTCCTTGACTTCAATCAGAGGGATTTAAAAAAAAAGTAAAAATGGCCTTTTTGAGAAAATCATTTTCAAAGTTCGGCGGTTTTGGTAAATCACGTTTCAGCCCAATTATCGAGTAAAACGGAGCGCGATAAAACCACGCAAATAATTTTAAAAGAAAGCGAAAGTATCAAAGTTAATATGTACCGATTTTTGTTATCCTCACTTTAAAGGGGTCATGAACCAC
This sequence comes from Rhipicephalus sanguineus, assembly GCF_013339695.2. Taxonomy (NCBI): domain Eukaryota; kingdom Metazoa; phylum Arthropoda; class Arachnida; order Ixodida; family Ixodidae; genus Rhipicephalus; species Rhipicephalus sanguineus. The sequence goes on from NC_051177.1 coordinate 460,193, forward strand.
TTTTCCAAGTAATGATCTAATGGCCTCAGTATCGGAGTGTACTGCCTCCCGAATCGATTGCCGCAAAAATTTCTCGAATCCGTCAAGAATCAGCGGAGTTACGGGGGTTTGGCGCACGCTCCCAGCGCTTTCTCTCTTTTCTCGTGCCGACGAGCGCACTGGAAGCTAGACAGGGAGGGATGGCATGGGGGAAAGAAGTTACGCCAGCGCGCGTCATGAAACGCGATCGCTCTCCCGCTGTGATTCGCTTGCGCGAGTGCGGCTACCGTGTACTGAGGAGGGCGCCGGCAAGTGACGGCACCCCGCGGCAAGAAGCGCATCCGATCCGAACGCCGCTCTCGATTTACGTCGGCTATCGGCCAATAAGCGTGCTATGTCTCTGCGACGTACAGCGGACAGACGCCCCGCCCACCGACGAGAGTGAGAACCGGCCTCTGTTTGAAAAGAGGGTGCCTGGGGAAACGGCAACTTCGCGCTCCGCTTGTGGCCATTACGCGGCGCGCACGACTGTAATATTTGGCAGAGCAGTTCATAGCCGTGTCAGCTTTCCGCAGGATGTGTTTTTTCAATCAGCCCAAGGGGTGCTTCATGACCCCTTTAACTTGCTTGCAGCAATAAATTCCTGAAATACAGGTATTTTGTTCGATTTGCCAAGTTCGTGATTTTTTTCTTCAAAAGTGCTTCGACAAGCAAGGGAAATAATAGACTCATAACATTGTATTTCAGTTGTTCTTTAAGGAGAATAAATATTGTGACGAAGAAGTGCACCGTTTTTTCCCTAGGTGCGCTCAAATATCAGAAATCGCGAAATTGGCGGAAAAGTGTTTCTTGCGGCCAAAATTTGGAATTTTTTTTCAGGTGAACAAATTTTTTTTCGCAATACTAACTGTGACACCATTGTTCTGGGTGTAATGCCTAGACCTACAGTAAATTTAATCAAAATCGGCAATGGTGACCGGGACCTCGTGTTCGATCTTAATACACCCAGCAGAAACATGTTTAATGCGGCTGCAGACCGCACAACTTATTGACAAGCTATTGAGGTCGAATTAGCGTGGCACTTTAGTTGGACCATTCGTTAGTTTGACCATGAAAGGCACCTATTTAGCGCTGTATATTGTGTTTTTATGACAACCCCCCCCCCCTCTCTATCCTCTTGTTCTCACTGTAAAGGGGTCCCTCATCACTTCTACAGGTCAACAATGGGTCCCTGAAACATCCATGTCTGAGAACGACTGATCTAGAGTGAGTGAAATAACTTTATTCGGTACACAATAGATGCGAGTTAACTCAACGTAGAAAATTTATAAATGACGCAGTGAGGACTTGGTTGCATGATGTTAGTAATGTTGCTTGATTGTTTGGTCACCTGCACGACGACTGACACAGAAAATAGGAGAAGACCTCCCGCGGGAGTTCTGTCTCTGTATTATCTACGTAATACAGGGACCGAAATTTCCTAAATGGGGAATATGCTGGAGCTGACGTTTCGACAAGCGGACTTGTCTACTTAAAGGCTGCAACTGCATAAAAAAATTGGCTTCGGCTTAGCTCGGCTAGGCCCGTTATGCAAGCGAAAGCTTGTTCCACTTGGTTATGCTTGTTTAACCTCGTAGCCGAAGCACAGTATTCCAACCGAACGATATGGCTAGTCGAACGTGCCGTATTGCGAGCACTCAGTGCCGTCGTTTCGTCTGTTTCCGAAGCCGTCGCTGAAGTGGCGTCCATAGTCACCCCTGAAGCTCCTCGCTGTCGCCTATCGGCATCCATCTTCCGACGTTTAGCTCGTCGAAGTTCCGTCTCAAGCTGCCACTTTGCGCGCTGGTTTCCGCTTTAACTCATTAGCAAGCCGAGCGACATCCGCAGGATGGTCCGACGCAGCTTGCCGCTTTCGCCACTGGGACCGCGCAGACAACTTCAGCACAGATGGCCCTCCTTCCATCGCGCGGCCATTGCACAACGGCTGAACCCGCCCGCTGACCCGACGTGGCTGTTGGTGCGAGATATATCCCTGCTGCACGCAAGTTCATCTGTAAACCTCGCCTGTGATGCGCTTCATCATTAACCCGGTGCGAGGCTTTCATTATTTCACAAAATTCGTGAGAGCTTGTGGCGATACCAAACACAGCTCCAAGCGCGCCTAAATTGCATCACCAGTGCTTTTCTTTACATCGAAGTGCTCGGCCGCGGAGTCCGGGAAGTCGGCACGCGATGTGCTGGATGGCGGCATTCGGTAACGATGCGCAATATGCCTTGGCGCGGCGACGAAAAATCGGCGCGCAACGTGTTTGGTCTCGCATTTTGGGGCGACGAGCTTGGCCGGGGGGGGGGGGGGGGGGGCGCTGCCGATGTGTAAAATGCCCATCTGCAGTTCCAAGGCGCCAGTGGGCGATGTGATTAGTTGCTTGCGGTGAAGCACGTTGCGGCCTGTTCGCTTTCGGCTTGTTCTTTCCCGCAAAGTTCGGATTCTTCTAGTACATCGGCGCCGTGAGCGGAGTTAGGCCAACCCACGACTCCAAGCAGTAAGTTCGGCCGCGATGCCCGATGATTCTCAGTACGTCGTGTTCAACTGCGAGTACAAAGAGTGGTCCCGGGATGGTCTTCGTCAGCAAGACCGACATGCTGATAAGCCACGGGCAAACGAGTCGGTCCGAGACGCCCGTCTGCGATGTTCGCGATGAACGCGGCGCTATCGTACTCTGGTGATTAAGTTTCCGCTTGGACCTGTCAGATTACAGCGTAATTATATTCTAAATGATCGTCTACCCGTGCACACAAAGCGAGTGCGCACACGCCACTAAGCAGCGCGATTTTCCACAGCCGTGACCTCGCGAAGCGCAAGGGTGCAATCAGCAGACCTCCCGAAGCGGCGAGGTGGGCGGCCAATTGGAGGCATCGAAAACAACCTTAAGACATTTGCTTTTTGTGCACTCGTTTTTGGAGGCAGAAGCCAGCTGAGGCAGGGCCCTTAAAATGCTCCTTGAGACGAGCCCAAAATGGCGGCGCCGTTGCGAAGCTATGAATTTTTGAAAATCAGTTTTTTTGCGACATCTCAATAGCGGGAGATGATGCTTAATCAAAGCTCCCTTCGCGCACTTATTTTTGAACGTCAACGCATCATTTTTAGCAGTCGTATAATCTCTTTTTCCCAATTTATCTTGCTGTTAAACCATGTGTATGTAACAACGCAAACGATTTTTTTTTTGTCACTTAATGGTCACCCTAAAAAAAATCACGACGATATTCTATTCGTCTGAAGAATTGAAATCTACCCTGGGGGATTTTGAAGGGGTAGGAGGTTGGCGCAGTTGTTCACAAAGGTTTGACTGTTGCGGGCTAATTCTCTTAAACCTCACTACATGGCACACTGGTTTTCCAATGCTTTACATGCGAACTTTTAAATTGAAGATAACGGTGCCTGCCTCTTCGTTTTCTGTACAGTTTGTTGTTAGATATAGATTGGAAACTGTGACATCCAAAAACTTAATGCTAGAGCGAGATGTGAAAACGAATGGAGTGGCTAACAGTGTGGAAAGCACGGTGGTAGAAAGCATCGATGAAGGGGGTGTGCGAATAGTGAATTTTAGAAGCGAATCGAATACAAATAGAATAGTATTCAAGGTGGTACTTTGTCAACAGCTTTTAAATAAAACTGATACATAAATATTAAGCAATTTTTACGAGTCAACTTAATCATGAATGCATGGGTCGGCAAACTCAGTCATGAGTCGACTCACTCAGACTCAGATCGGGCCGTGAGTCTCAGTTAGTGAGTCCGGGTGAGTGATATTTTGGTGGGTTTGAGTGAGTCCGGTTGAAGAAAAATTTAGTGAGTCTGAGTCCGAGTGATTCCAGTTGAGGAAAATATTGGTGAATGTGCCCTAAGCGTAAAATATAGTTCTTGAGTGAGTGCGAGTGAACTCCACCTTTTGTTGCCGACTCGTCCTATCTATTCATCTTCAGCATTACTGTCAGCCTTATATCGGCTTACGTTTATACTCAACTCTATTCACACATATCTCAGCGCACTAGTATGCATGCGCCACCTCAATATTTACTGATAGAGGCGGGGAAGGGGTGCCATGACGTCCCCCCGCAAACTCTTTTGAGAAGTTCTTGATAAAAATATGTGGTCGCGTATTTCATAAAAAATGCCCTTACTGGATCGATATATAATAATGATGATATATGATGATAACTCGTATTTGGAGGTACAATATCAAAAGGCGTATCGTAGACCACCGATTATGTGCGGCATTGGCGTTAAAGAGGATTGACACCATGATCGAAAAAGCTAATTCACGCCAATGGACTCATGAGTCGATTCACTCAGGCTCAAGTGAAGCCATGAGTCTGACTCTGAGTGAGTCCGGCTGACTAATATGTTGCAAGTCTGAGTGACTCCGATTGAGAAAACGTTTAGTGAGCCTGAGTCCGAGTGAGTCCTGTTGAGGAAAATTTTGATGAGTCTGAGTCCGAGTGAGCCATCAGAGCAAAATATATTTCTTGAGTGAATCTGAGTGAGCTCCAATTTTTTGCCGACCTATGCATGAATGCCATGGTGAAGATAGTGGATTGATGACACTGACGCCTCGGCGGCGCTAGAATTTTGAGCCTTCATTCTGTGATCAATATGGCGTCGATATTCCTGTAAGTACGAGCTTCGTGAATCGGGGTAATTCGATGATGAAGACAAAAGTTACCCCTCACTCTTCTAACATCTAGTTTTTTCGAGAATTTTTCGTTGCTGCTAATTATTCGCAAAATACTCGAGTAATATTCCGTATTTTCAATATGCATTATTCTATTGAAGTACCAAATCGAATAGACCGCTATTCGATTCATTATTCGAAATTATCGAATATTCGCACAGTCCTAATAAATTCATTTTCACCATGGGGCCAGATAAAAAAGATTACATCTACAAATTGCTCATATCTTTATTGCGTGATTTTTATTGAAGTCGTTCTTACAGAACCGACATGATGAGACTAGCGTAATTACGTCCAATGCGAGTGTCATATGTTGTTCCACTTGAAGATATACGAGCCAATAAATTGAAAATTATTAAGCTATAAGGTTAATTTTAATAAAGTAACTAATGTGTCACATCCAACGGGTTTTTCATCAGACGATCCTTCGTACAGAAGAACAACCGCCTGAATGCCATAGCCATGGGGTATATTTGTATACAGTGAAATCACATCTGAAGTAGCGAGCAGGAAATTATGTGGTATCTGGAAGTCACTGATATCTAACAAACAAATGTTTGTATCTTTGAGGTACGACGAGAATTCGCATGGAGGACTACTGAATATTACATCAAGTTAAAGGGGTCATGAACCACCCCTCGCTCTTGGCGTGAAAAATACCCTGGAATGAATCGGACCCTTCCCAGGAATATAGACCAGAATTTCCAGCGCTCATAGGGGGCCGCCATGTTTGGCCGACCAAGGCGCTGCGGTGCGAGCATTTGCTTGGGGGCTGCTGAAACGCGTTGGCGCACAACACGGTGCACCGTGATGTGGTTCTCAGTAGCGGGCGATGGCAGTTTCAAGCGCCGCAGCCACTCAGTCTTCTCTGAATGTCAGGACGTGCATCTTCTTTCATGCGACTACATTTTCGAACAGTGGAATTGTGCCAGGGAGCTTGTCAAACATCGCGAGAACGTTCAGCAACATCGCCACGAAGGTTTGAATAGTTGCAGCACCGTGCAGTCGTCCATCCTTTTTAATGCCGTTGGTCTGTCCGTCCTCCTTTTGTTTGTAGCGTTGTAGTAGCCACCTCTAGCTCGTGAGAAGCGCGCGTTCTGGTATGCAGTAGAAGACGACGTTGACGAGTGAGACTCTCGTGCGTGTTCGCCTGTGTGGCATTCCTTCTTCTTTACTGCGCGCGTTCTGGTATGCAGTAGAAGAAGAAGACGACGTTGACGAGCGACACTCTCGTTGCGTGTTCGCCTGTGTGGCGTTCTTTCTTCTTTACTACGTCTCGTGTTTTCAACGACACCCGAAGACAACATTTCAGAAGTAACGCGCCATGAGGCTCCCTCTTGGCACGCTTTTCTCTTTAGCTCGGAATCGCCAGATGGAAGACAAGGCTGCGGAACGGAGGGCACGGAAGGCGGCGGCAGCGCGCGCTCGCAGACAGAATCCTGAGGTGAGAGCCCGCGAGGCCGAAGCTGCACGTCGACGCCGCGAAGCAGATTCCGCCGTTCGAGCCCGCGAAGCCGAAGCTGCTCGACAAGCTGCACGGCTGCGGCGAGAAGACCCCGCGAGCCCGAAGCTGCTCGACAAGCTGCAGGGCTGCGGCGAGAAGACCCCGCCGTTCGAGCCCGCGAGGCCGAAGCTGCACGGCTGCGGCGCGAATCGGATCTTCAAAATGTGAAGGACCGTGAAGCGGCGAGAAAGCGCGCGTACCGGCAGGCAGAGCCCGAGGCTGTGCGAGCACGTGAAGTGGCTGCAAAACGCATCAGGCGGGCTCTGCCCGAAGCCGCCGACGCGCGCTTCCAGCGGGACTTCCTTGATTACAGTTTCGGCCATAGTTGCGGTGTGTGCAACAGATTGTGGTTCTCAAACAATCTAGTCACAATATCTTCCATCAAGAAGGACCGCGCTCGCGCCAATGCTATCGCCGTGCTGCAGCGCGAGTTCGCTTCGCCCCACTCACATCATTCACCACGTGGATATGCTGTGATTTTTTTTAGAACTGTATCATATCAAGAAACGTTTTAAAGTTACGCATTTGCGTATGCTAATGGACAGATGAAACCTAGTAAGCTGAATCTTCTTTTTCTTTGTGAAAGGCAGCAGCGACCGATATTTTCGTGCCGTGATACCGTCCGACTTTGTGCTGCACGATGGCTGTTTTGTGCTCTCTCGCATAATGCAACGGGAGGGAGAGAGAGAATAAACGTTTATTCTGAGCAAGCGCACTGGGCGCCCAAGGTGGGCGGCCTCCTTATTCCAGGTAGCCGCGGGCCTTCGCCATCTCTCGTGCCCGTTGAACCAGGCTTCGCTGATTCTTCAGGTCTGGGTCCGATAGCTTGACCTCCCACTGCTCTTCAGTTAAGCCTGTTTCACATGCGAGCGACCGAGCGGCGGGGCCCGCAGCGATCGAGCGGCAGCAGGACGCTCGGACGCGGCTTCGTTTCACATGCACCGCTTTTGCGCGGCGCGCGCCTCTGCGATGCGCAGTGATGGTTGTGGGAAGCGCCCGTTATCCGCGGGTTTCCTTTCTCCGGGCTCGCTTGTTTTGGTGCGCTTAGGTTGCAAGTTTCACGAGCCTTCTACTTCGGTGATCGATTTTCACGCGCCTAAACCTTGAATGATGAAAATGTGCAGTGTATCAGAGTGCAATTAAACAACTTCAGTAGTCACGTTTATTTCTGTTCCAGCTTTCTTTTTTTACCACGCAAGTCATGTTGCACGCCCATACACTTGGCCATGGAAAAGCAAAAGAAAGAATTTGTTTTTGGGGTTTTAAGCTTTCACAGGGCTTTCGGTGGCTTTTGCTCTCGAATGCCGCAAGGCGTTGGTGCGCCGTATGGGCTGGCAACCGGATGCAAGCGGCCCAGTCAACGACATTGTGGGTTTGTGAAGGAGCTCGTCTCTTTTTCTTTTTTTTTTTGCCTATTGACATTCTGCAGTAAAGAGGCGGCGGCATTTGTCGTCTTCGGGGTACGTGACCACTAAAAAAAAGAAAAAGAAAGCAGTAAACTATTCGAACGTGCTGCACCAGAGTAGTAAAAAAAAAAAAAAGAAAAAAACTGAAACATCTGCTGCGAACAAGTGCGGAGTGTCGTAGGTTCCCCCTGTCCGGACCTATGTTGGTGTCACGATTAGATAAAAATACAAAAGAACAAAATGGCACGTGCAAACGATTTGTCTGCTTTGATGGAAGCGCAGTAAAGAACAACAAAAGGAAAAGAACAGCGTTTTCTACACTGCCAGCTCGTTACAGCAAATGTCGTCTGCTAGGAAACCGAGTCGGAGCGAGTTCCTCCCGGCGCGCGCGGCTGCTCTCGTCTCCATCCCTACAGTCACGTGCCCCCCACGTCACTGCTACCCCATTGGTTGACCTTGGCAGACGCTCTAGACGCGCTGCCGCGAGCGAATTTTTCCAAATGGAGCGAACAAGATCGCAGCGTCCTTTGGTCGCCCTTAAAACCTGTTTTTGGGCTTCCGCGACGGCAGCCGCTCCGCTCTTGGAGCAAAATCGCTGCATGTGAAACAGGCTTTAGTGTAGCGGTGCTAGGGTTTTGTACGCATCCCCGCACCATATGGCATAGAGTCTCCGGGACATCACAGTACTTGCAGATGCGCGAGTGCTCAGTCGGTGAGATACGGTGAAGTGGGAGGAAATTATTTAGGCGATTATGTCAGTTTTAACGCAGAACGTTGTAGCTGAGATTACGTGCGGTTTCGAAGCGAGATTACTGCGAAAGCATGGCCTGGCGTAGTGTCCGAAGCCTCTAGTAGGCTAGACGCAGCGCGCATGCCGGCCCCCAACCTATGTGTTCTTAAAGAGCAGAGTGCAAAAACGTCCCGTCGCACAGGTGCTCTGAATCACGATCAAAACCGACGAAGATTACGTTTGAGTCCAATATTGATTAAGTTGCTTGAACGCATCCAGGCGTGTTTGATCCTGACAAAGCGGCGCACACGCCTGGACTTTCTATCGCGACATGCATCGGTCAGGATATACTTAGCTGCAATTGAAGGATCGCCCCTGCATTGACAAGGTCCCTGTCACACGGGCACTTTCGATCACGATTCAGTCGGATCAGGATTTATCACCTCGGCCTTCTTTTGGTGTCACAGTAAAACTTCGTTGTTATGAAAACCACAGGTAGACATGCCTCGCGGCTGTGAGGTTCAAAATACACATGTTCTATGGACATGAAGTTGTAAAAAGTGAATCAGTTTGTTACATCTAGATTTACCTGTGCCTATGTGAAGAAATTTATAGCCAAGGTGGCTGCGTTTTGGATTAGGAAGCAAGCTTAAACCCCTGCGTATTGAAATGTTCATGTATTAATAACTGAAGATTGCCTCCAACCTGTGGCTGCGGTGGCGCCTGTGAGTTTTCTGGCAAAATTGAGAAACATTTGTTAGTTGGCTTCACAGTTTGAGGAAATATATCTGGTGAGGTGCATGGATACTATCTTTCTCATTTCAAGATTCGTCGTTGCCGTTCTAGTAATTCAGTTTTTTTTTATCCAGCAGGTGGTCCTGTTTTAACCCGTGCACGTGCGGTGCAGCCGTTTGAAGAGGTGGAAAATATGGCCTTCTGAGCAAGAGCACCAGCTCACTTACTGAAATCAAGGGCCTTGAAAACGTCTAGAATACACGCTGCACAAACACAAGCCAACTTCCTTTTTCGCTCGTTGTCCGGACACCAAACGACGGCGCAGTGCCACCCGGACGAATGCTTATACATTGCACTGCCGTTACGAGTATGCGGCAAGCAGCAGCTGAGACCGCTACTTTCTAACAGCTCTGAAACACTGACACAAGCGAACACGCGACGCAAGCACGGCTATCACCTCCCACCATCAGCAGCCCCCACCGTCATCTGCACCACCAGGCGGCGCCTGGTGTAGAGAGTAGCGGCGCGGCTGACACTCGCGCTAGAGGTGAAGAAAAATCTGGTCTATATAGCCGAAAGAATTTTTCGAAAAGCTAAAGTAGGACCGGAGATACAGCGATCGCTATATTTATCCTCTCAACTCGCTTCATTCCGAAGGAGAGGGTAGCGCCGGTCGAGGTGACCCGCCCAGTCCATTACGTCCCCTCACTTCAATGTTGTGTGGTTTCCTTTCCGCGTAACTTGGCGGTGTTGACGGCTGCTGCTGGCAACTAATAGTTCCGGTCGGCTGCTTTTCGCTGCGCGGCGCGGTCTGGCGCGGTCTATCGCGTGATCTGACATTGGGTCTGGGCAGATAAGTGGGGTCGAGTGCCACTTTGTGCTCTGTATCCCATGGGGAAAACCATTTCGGGGAGGGGGGGCACGGGCCCGGTGTGCCCCCCCCTCCCTGGCTATGCCACTGCGTCTGAGGTGTAAGTGCTGACGCGATCTATTTGCATTGAGACTGTCGTTACTTCGCTTCGTGACTTCGTTTATGTTGTTTTTCCATCAAATCAAAATGAAACTAAAAGGAAAAGCCGGCAAGCCCGCGATGTGGCCGATTGGCACGGCATGTACCCTCAATATACGCTTTTAGATAACGAACTGGCCAAGGCAGCCTGCCTCAACGCACGGAATAAAATCCCGTGCGGAGAAAACGCGACGCAAAACAAAAAAAAAGGGAAAAAAACACGAGTCTCTTTAAGCGGCCTAAGTGAACAGGAGGAAACGAGATAAAATGCCCTTCGACCTTCGGACGGCTGCAGCCCACCTGCTCGTCGGCAAGAGCGAGGAAATCAATCAAACGCGTTGGAATACAAGCGAGATTTGAGAAAGCGTCGTGACGTGTGTGCGAGCGACGGAAAAAATTACACCATCTCCCGCTAAAGGGAACCATGTGTGGATGCGAAGCAGCGGGGGGGGGGGGGGGGAGGGGGGGTTCGATTGAGCGGGAGGTGGTGTAATTTTTTTTTTTTTAGGAGCTGGCTCGCCACGTTCTTCAGCTGGGGCGAAGTCCCGCGCCGTAAGCTGTATCCATCCATTCAAAGCGTCGTGGAACGCGAAGAGGGACGCTACGCGCGTCGTGTCTTCCCTCTAGCATGGCCGTTAATTCTCACAGGGCGAGCGGGAACGCGGTCGACAGGCGCACGAGAGGGGGGAGCGTAGGAAAGGAGAGAGAGGGGGAGAGGACTCGCATGAGCTGGCGCTCATCGCGGCGTTGCGCCATCTCCCGCTAAAGGGAACCATGAGTGGAGAGGGGAGGGGGAGAGGGGAAGTGGAAAGGATGTGTGTGGAGAGGGTTTGTGCATGCGCAGTAAGGGTGGTCCGGACGCACACCATCGAATTGAACTCCGCCATAAGATGTTTCGCATCTAAAAGATGGCTGATCCCTCTGTCATAGGAATCGGTATAACGCGAAAGTGAAACGTGTCGTCGCAGTAGTAGTTGACTGTTTATAGTGCCTTGGTATATGAGAGCTTGCACAATGTCGATTGTTGTTTGGCAGATATAGCACCGCTTGATGTGGTCGCACCCACGTTGACGCCTAGTGGCACATCTCCGTACCGCCGACTAACGCCCATGATCATGATTTAACCCTTGCGGTAGCTGAAGTCATCAAGATATACCTGGACACCGCGTATGGTGAATCCCGCGCAAAGATGGCATCAACAAGCACATAGTAAACACTGATACTCGATATGCACTCGTTCAAAGCGTCGTGAAACACGAATAGAAACTCGACGAGCGTCGTGTCTTCCCTCTAACCTGGCCGTTAATTTTCACAGGACGAGCGAGGAACGCCGTGCGACAGCCAGGCGAGCGTCGGAGAGCTATTTTTCGATATGGATGGATGCTATGAGCGAGGCTTTGGGTAAAGCGGCCACCTCGCGGTTTGCTAAAGCGTTGATGAAATTACAATTCTCCTATTCGAAACGCGCCGAATCGGACGGTCGTAGCAACGACGCGTTGCCGGAGCTAATTGCAGAGGCAACAAAGCTTATTCTTTTTTTCGAGCCTGGTGGTACACATGTCACCATCCAGTTATAAAGGGGACGCTCATAGCATCCATCCATCTAACCAAGAGCACAGTGAGAAAAAAGTGTGAAACATAAAAGTCACAGTTTCGCCGCAAGGGCGAAGCAATGAATGCGATAGCAAGAAACTAATGCTATACGAAGTGAGGCTCGCCAATGGATACTCTCAGTTTGAACAGCGCTCCTGTTGCAAAGGCGGCCGAAGCAGCGAAGCAAACTAGCGTGCTTCAAGTGTCGAGCTGTGACACTTGATAGTTCGCGCTCATCGTCTGTTTGTTCATTTAGCGGCGTCCCTTCAGCTCGAGTGACTTTCGTACGCTCCGTAACATGAGCGCGGACACCACGGTGAAAGCTTGAAACAACCCTCTTCCCCTCACCGCCAGAAAACCGCGCGAGCAGACAGCGGAAGGGCAAGGTTCTCCCTGCGCAATGAGAAGCGAGCGAGCGTCGTGCTCCAGCCATCTCGCTGGTAATGAAGAAACGCTTATAAGCGTCGGCCGTCTCCGAGTCCGTCCAGCGGTAAAGGGTGTGTATATAACGCTCGCCGTTAGCTACGTGGAGGATCTACGTTTCGTGGCGTAGCGGTTAGCGCCTCTCGCTGCGGAGCAAGAGGTCCCTGGTTCGATTCCGCGCTTCGGAAGCATTTTTCTGAATTATTTTTCTTTGCGGATTTTTTATATATATACATACTTATACATATACGGTGCATGACCGCGACGGCAAATATCAGCCGAGACTGTCCATATAATTGCTATCGCAATAAAAGGCGCGTCCATGTAGGCGCCGTTATGTATGTGGCGATAGTGTAAACTGTGAAAACTTTGCGCGCTACAAGGATAAGACAACACAAGCGCGAACTAACAACTGTTTATTTTTACACAATCACGACCAAATATGTACACACAAGAAACGGGTGCAAATAACCCGAACAAAAAATTCACACGTAGAGTGGTTCTTGCGCATGAGTGAATTTTTTGTTCGGGTTGTTTGCACCCGTTTCTTGTGTGTACATATTTGGTCGTGATTCTCTAAAAATAAACAGTGGTTAGTTCGCGCTTGTGTTGTCCCGTATCGTTCTTTCCTTGTCCACTCTTATCCTTGTAGCGCGCAAAGTTTACGCAATGTACAACCAACTGGCCCCTACCCTGGCTCTTCTAGTGTGGCGATAGCTCAGTGCAATAAAGAAAAAAAAGTGGCGATAGCTCAGTGGGCTAAGCGCTCGCCATCGTCGCGGACCTAGAGGTCGTGAGTTCGACTCCTGTTAACGGAACTTTTCCTTATAGTTTTTTTGCCATCTGATGGCGTTCATTTTGCTGACGTATTTCTGTGACGGAAATATGTCATGAAACTCTTGGTGGGCCCCGGCATAAAACACTTTCGCGTTAAAAAGCAAAAAAGAAAGAAACGCGAGGAGAGAGTCGTTTTAGGCTGGCCCCAGCAGCGTGCGGGATGCCCAAGCAAAGCCGTCATGGGATTACCTTGGCCTTGTGAACGCCGCTTCTGAACTGCCCAGCTGTGTCGGCCGTATGTGCGCGTTTTGTGCTTGCTCTCGCCGCTGGACGTGAAATGCGTGGTTTGACGACAGTGCAATATGGCTTACTGCGGGTCTTACTGCGGGTGGGATATGGTGTGACAATATCCCGCCGACTCAAGCGAGCCTGCCGCTGTGTGTATTACCAAGCAGGTGATGGGCACGCTGCGTTCGCGGTACCATCGGGAACACACCGGAAAGTAATACTTATGCTGCCTCTGTTCGTGCGTCGTTATCGTCGCTCGGGCAGCTGTAGGTGTCGTTCTGCACATTACGTCGCGTATAAAGTGCAATGAAAAATCGAAAAAAAATAAAGAAAAGTCATTAAGCTCACATGGCGACGATGTGTAATGCGTGTTTAGAAACTCATGTGAATATAGCACATGCTCCGCACGGCCAGCCAATCGATGCGCCAGTGCGCCTTTAAAAAAGATGTTTGTACAATATAATTTCTTTCCTTGCGATAAAGCATAAATGAAGCAGAGTGCTTTCAAGGAGTATACACTAAAGCAAAAAAAGCCGCTGTTATCACGCTGTCATGTGATGAAATGTGCATTGAGGCCAAATTTGTTTTCTGTTTATGCTGTGTTTATGCTTGTCTTGATCCTCCGTCTCGATGTCAATTTGTGCATGTTAAAGGGGTCATGAACCACTTTTCCAAGTAATGATCTAATGGCCTCAGTATCGGAGTGTACTGCCTCCTGAATCGATTGCCGCAAAAATTTCTCGAATCCGTCAAGAATCAGCGGAGTTACGGGGGTTGGGCGCACGCTCCCAGCGCTTTCTCTCTTTTCTCGTGCCGGCGAGCGCACTGGAAGCTAGACAGGGAGGGATGGCATGGGGGAAAGAAGTTACGCCAGCGCGCGTCATGAAACGCGATCGCTCTCCCGCTGTGATTCGCTTGCGCGAGTGCGGCTACCGTGTACTGAGGAGTGCGGCGCCGGCAAGTGGCGGCACCCCGCGGCAAGAAGCGCATCTGATCCGAACGCCGCTCTCGATTTACGTCGGCTATCGGCCAATAAGCATGCTATGTCTCTTGCGACGTACAGCGGACAGACGCCCCGCCCACCGACGAGAGTGAGAACCGGCCTCTGTTTGAAAAGAGGGTGCCTGGGGAAACGGCAACTTCGCGCTCCGCTTGTGGCCATTACGCGGCGCGCACGACTGTAATATTTGGCAGAGCAGTTCATAGCCGTGTCAGCTTTCCGCAGGATGTGTTTTTTCAATCAGCCCAAGGGGTGCTTCATGACCCCTTTAACATGTGAACTAATCGTCACGTAATTATGGTCATATGATGAAACATAATTATGGCCATATGATGTGACAGACATCCCCTAAGTGACAGTGTGTGTTGTGAAGAACATGCATTTTATGGTATTGTCACTTCATTAGTCACATATAAGCACTGGAACTTGCCAGGGTTACATATACATATTTATAGCCTTTAGGACATGTATTAGTTGTGCAAGGCTATTTTAATCACATTGGTATAAGTCAGTTGAACCTGTTCAACCCCCTTGTTGAATCACCTTGTTTCTTCCCTCTCGTTATTTTGTTTTGCATTATGTTGCCGTAGTGTTTATGATCAGTACACACCAGTGGCGTAGCCAGGAATTTTGTTCGGGGGGGGGGGGCTCACGTTGCAGCGCGACCTCCTCATCGAATTTTTAGAACGACTAAGTATATGAATAACATTTATTTATTTATTTATTTATTCATTCATTCATTCATTTATTTATTATATTCTCAAAGGTCCCGTGTGGGGCTTTACATGAGGGGTGGGCGACATCAAAAAAATTCCACAGCATATCCACGGGGTGAATGATGATGAGTGGGGCGAAGCTCTCGTACGGCAGGGTCTTGGCGGCGGCGTCGCGCAGCTTCACGCCCAGTACATCATCAACGACGTGAGATCGGGCCGGCTTATACTAAAGGGTCGATGAGAGTCATGGCGACTTGCAGCTCACTTTAATTTTACATGTGCGCTGTGAATTTTTATTGTTTAATCACGCACAGGAGAAATCTCACCAGGCACTACCTTGGAGGTAAACAATGGCTGCTAATGGGGAATGAGAGACAGAAGAAGTCGGCTTTTAGCTAACACTTACACTTCTACTTCTACTAACGTTTCCTACTGGAACAGGCCAATGGCTGCTAATGGGGAACGAGAGGCAGAAGAAGTCGGCTTTTAGTTAACGCGCACGCTGCGAATTTCTTATTGTTCAACAACGCACAGGAGAAATCTCCCACCGGCACCACCTTGGAGGTCAAGATCTGGTACTAGCGTTAAGACTGGTTACGCACTACGAGGGGGACGAACGGGTGCCGCTTTAAGGAGCTTCGCCCCTAAAATTGCAGTATCGATGAAGGTGGATGTGTTTGAGTCTACTTCCTGGGTGGCATTTTTGAAGCGCGCAAAATCGCGGATGACTGCTGCTTCGTTCGGTAGGTCATTCCAGTCTCGGGCGGTGCGCAAAAAGAACGACTGCTGAAACGAGGTGGTGTGGGCATGTGGCGGAATCAAAGCGTTTGGATGACTTGTGCGATGACCTCGATGGACCGGCTGGATGAGGTGGTTTTTCCCCGGGGTTGAATAAAAGAATCTGTGAAAAAGGCAGAGACGTGCAATACGACGACGAAGAGTGAGGGTAGAAAGTTTTAGCTGGGATTTGAGGGCGGAGATGCTCGAGTCGCGGGAATATCTGAAACAATGAGTCTGGTTGCTCGGTTCTCTACTGACTCAAGAATTTTGATATGATTACTTTGGTGGGGGTCAAAGACAGCAGATGCATACTCAAGTTTTGGTCTGACAATGGTTTTATAAGCGAGTAGTTTAACGGAAGGTGGTGCCATGGAAATGTTACGGCGTATGTACCCGAGAGCGCGGTTAGCGGAGTGAATTATGTGATATATATGGTCGCCCCAAGATAGCTCACTCGAAAGATGGACACCCAGGTATTTAATCGAGTCAGTAGCAGCTATATGACAGTTGTTTATTGTGTAAGTAGCCGGCGTGTGGTTTCGGCGACGATGGAAAGAAATTAGTAATGTTTTTTTCGCATTAAGGGACATCAACCAGGTGGTACACCACTGCTGAATACGTGAGAGGTCATGCTGTAGAGAGGAGACATCGGTGGGGTTATTTATAGGGCGGTAGAGGACACAATCATCAGCAAAAAGACGGATGTTAGATTCAACGGAAAGCGGAATATCGTTAATGTATATTAGGAATAAAAGAGGCCCTAGGACGGTACCCTGGGGCACGCCGGACAAGACATGGGAGAGGTCGGAGGAGTGATCATTAACATTGTTTACGGTTTTTTAGGAATGCTTCAATCCAGTTAAAAACATGCCGATGGAGGTTTAGACGCGAGGTTTCTAGAAGGAGACGGGAGTGGGGTACCTTATCGAAGGCTTTTTCAAAATCTAAGAACAGTGTGTCAATTGGGATGTTACGGTCCATATGAAGGTGAATGTCGTGCAAGAATAATGTTAGTTGGGTCTCGCATGAGTGATCTTTACGAAAGCCATGTTGGTTTGGGTGAAAGAAGTTTACGGATGATAAAAATGTAGCAACATGAGAAAAGATTACGTGTTCCATGATCTTTGAACAAACACTAGTGAGCGAGATTGGTCGGTAATTACCTGCAAATGAGCGGTCACCTTTCTTGAAGACCGGAATGACCTTCCCAACCCTCCAGTCTAATGGGACTTCACCTGTGTCGAGTGACTGCTGAAAAATGATTGACAGTATGGAACTGCATACATGTTTTGTATTTTTCAGAATTTTGCCGTTTATGCCATCTATACCGCATGACGAAGAGTTCTTTAATTGGTTAATAACTTTTACAATTTCCTCTGAATTGAATTCAATCTTTGGCATTGGCGGAAAAGCAAAATGCGGAAAATCATGAAGTTCGTTGTTAGGTTCGTTAGTAAAGACGCGACAAAATGCAGAGTTGACGATGGAACGTCGCAATCGGCAACGGGGGATCCAGAAGTGTCACAAAGAGAGACTGTGGTTTTGTCGTCCGGTTTCATAATTTTCCAAAAAAGGCGTGGGTATGTGCATGTATTACCATGTACATACATTGTCACTGGTATTACCACTAACATGTATTACCAGTGACAATTTGTATTAGATGTTGCAAATCACTTCTTGAATGCTGCCCTCTGTTAAGAACGAGTAAGAAATGTGTTTTTTTTTTCGTAAAAATATTATGTTGGCATGCCCGCAAAATCTTTCCAGGAATAACTGTCTTCAATCGTTTCAATATTTTTTTTTGTGTGTGTAACAGGTACGGCAAATATCACGTAAACTTCGGAACTGCATCAGTTTTGAACTGAAGAAGCGTCTGATAACAAAAAAAATGAAGTCCACAAAATAACCAAGACGAGATCAAATATTTTAATGTAGATTGTTTACGCAAAATGTTCATCTTTTTGCACAAATGATGCGGCCAGGGAAAAGCAAGAATGGGAAAGTACACCTCGAATACGGGCAAAACATAAGTCACCGGAAACAGTGCGCAGTATGCTTACGCAAAACTTCACAAATGTACATTTAAATATGCAATCAATAAACGGAACTAAGCAATGATCACTATACATAATGCCCAACTGACATGTCCTTGGGCCAAGCTGCTGTCTCTGACGCACCATGTGGACAGAACTATAAACGAAGAGCGCAGAAATAACGAAAGAAACTATTTCAAAACTGTTTTAAAAGTGCGAACCACTATTGTGCACTCAATATAAAAGGAAGGTTGCCGCTTCTAGTTCAAAAAGCAATGAAGAACAAAAACGACAAATGAAAGTAGCAAACAATGCTGCTAGTACGGCTTCGCAATAGTTGATTTGTTTGGTAACGCCGCGTATGCCGACCTCTAAGTGAACAAGGTGAAGCTGTCGATTGGCTGGTAACGTCCACCTGATGCCCGTATTCTTATGTTTATGTTAGGTCACAGTGTTAACTGCTAAAAGGTACAAAATCCTCACGGCTTTAAAAGCTGGTGAACAATAATATTGTGTCAGAATTACGGGCTCATTGACCTGAACTCTGGAACAGCAGTGTCTTTTCCTTTCGTTTGCGCTGATTTTGTCCTGCTCGGTATCAAAGGACAACGTTGACCCGGCGAGCAAGCTTAGCGAAACGGTCAATGACTTCCGACACGCTGATGTCGACATTTCTGTGGGCGTACAGAAGTGCCTGGCCAACCATGCGTTCCACAGACATCGTGGAGCGTAAGTAGTTCTTAAGTAACCTCATGCTTGAAAACGTTCTCTCTGCGCTGGCAGTGGTCACTGGAAGGGTGACTAGAATCTGGAGTAGCTTGTACACAGTCGGATAGAACCTGCTGTCGCAATGAGAGAGGGCATCGGTTCCAGTACCGGGGCGCTGGTTTGCTGCTTTGTTCGCCCACTTTGTCCACCATAGTCGCAGTTCTCCAAAACCAGCCCTCGTTTCGACGTCATGCGCAAAAACGGCCAGGAGATTTTCTGCTCCTTTCTCCCGATCATCTTGCATTGGTGGTATTGCGGATGGTACAATTATTGAAAAGTCCTTTAGATGTGCCCTGTGCTTTTCGAACCGTTGGTTTAACTGGGCTAGTACGTGGTCCATGAACGGAATGAACAGGGTTCTGCGAAAATATTCTTCCGCGCTTTCGAATGCATTGCTCACAAGGTATTGCTTCCGGACATCGGCTCGACGGCTGGTGATCTCCACATTCAGTTTTTCTGCCAATGCCTGTACTTGTGCAAATATTTTTGAGAATGAAGCATTCGTGTTCTTGCGGTCACTTTCAATTGTCTGCTGTACCACTTCTATGTCGTCAATGGCAGCGCTCATGTCGATACTCCTCGTCTGCGGCTTCTTTGACAGTGGGAAAGTCAGTGCTAACACGTGCTCCGTCACATGCAGGCTTACAAGGAACGCTGGTGAAAAGAGTGCCAACAGTAGACTGTTTGCCTGCATTGGACTTTCGCCATTTCCGTTAAACTTAATCTCCTCTAGTGCTGCGATCAACGGCTCAAAGAGGCTCACAAATGAAAGCACTGCATCGTGCTTCTCGGCCCAGCGCGTTTCGCATAGTCTCAAAAGACGCTGCCTTGTAGAGTCAGGACAGCTCAAACTTATCATTTTTCGCAAAACGTGTCAGCGGCTGGAAGATTTACGGAAAAAGATTCACGTCGCCTTCAGAGTCCCAAAACAGTTTCGGATGTCTGTGATGGAGCATGCCGCACACACAACTAGATGTGTGTGCCGCACACAACGCATACCGCACACACAACGCATGCCGCACACACAACGCGCAGTGAGTACATAGAGTGCGGCTGGACATTTCTCACGAACAGCAGCTTGAACACCATTCGTTTTGCCGGCCATCGAACTTGCACCATCGTAGCCTTGACCACAGAGATGCTGCATGTTAATTCCCATTTCTATAAGGAGCCTTATGATGGTGTCGGCGAGGGCCCGGCCATTTGGTCGTGAATTGGCACAAAGCCTATAAGAACACTTCTTCGATTCCGTTCGCATCCTTATCAAGATACCTTGCACAAACAGTAAGCTGATCGATACCAGCAACATCCGTCGTTTCATCAGCAAGTATGGAGAAGCAGCCTGCAGCGTTTACTTTTGCGACTAGGCTTTCCTTGATGATTGCAGCAGAGATTGCTATATTGTGGTTTTGTAGATCTGGGACTAAAATATGAGGCCTTATTTGGGCAATTTTCCAAATGCTGTTTTAGATCTGTGTCGCCACAATCCGCGCGCATGCGAAGCAGCGCTCTGAAGTTGCCTGTATCTGTAGAGGAGGCTGTGCTTGAATCCGTGGGACCACTGTCTCTATGTCCACGGAGAGCCACACCTTGCCGCCCGCAAAAGAGAACTGTCTCAACAATAGGCTGTAACTTCCTTCAGGTCTCTCTTATTTGAATTTGCCTGCCATGGTCCAGTTGATCAACAATACTGGGCACACATCCTGAGAAGGTTTGAAGAAAACTATCGGCTACCAGATGAGCGTCAGTGTGATATTTAGTGACTTCATGTGCACCGAAGACTTCGAGGGCGTGCTTCCACTTTTGAAATGGCTTGGATACGAGGGCCTTAGTGCGCGCATGTTGGCCCTTGCCAATCTCACTTCTGCTAAAAAGGACACACACTCGGCAAAACGCACCCTCTTGAAGCGCTGAGTAGCTAAGCCATCGGTACCTGTCCAGCCAAGCCACGTAAACCTTCGTTTCTGCTTAAAATCGTTCATAGAGTTAAACATATAGCATGGCGGAGGAATCCAAGGAGAAGCTAGCAGTTGATGTTTTGTGTCATCATCCACTTTTGAGCCATCTGTCTAGAGCCCGATATCAAACTTGCTTCTGCTAACATTTGAGAGTCAGAAAAAGATAAATAATTAAATAAATAATAATCAGGCTGAAGCCCAATAAATCCCATCGCCCGGGTTACGCCGCTGGTTGGTGGTGTATGAGAGCACGAAAAATTTCGGGGGGGGGGGCTGAAGCCCCATAAGCCCCCCCCCGCCCCCTGGCTACGCCCCTGGTACACACTATTGTCACTATTGACACAATTTCTGACAAGGTAAAAACGCTGGTATTGTGTCCAGGTCTTCTTTTGTCCTCATTACAAGTACGCTGTTAATTTTTTCCATGAATCAATACCAAGTTGCCCAATCTTCAGTCCTAAACAGAGCAGCTGTAATTGATCAAGGATCTAGTGTCCAGCGTGTTTAAATACAACGTGAACCTCACTAACACTCAGACCCCTTTACACTATAATGCTAACTTGACTGACATCAAAATCTACCCGAATGGTGGTGCAGAGGACAAAGAATAACACTTCTGGTGTTGTTTCGCATTTATTTAGCTTCGTGTATTTCTCGCCGTGTACTTTAAGTGAAAAGTTCACAAGGAACTAGTTAGCAGCCTCACAATTTTGCATTTGTTTCATGTTTTGTTAAGAAGTCTGCAATAAGTATAGTCAAGTGTGAGTAATTGGCAAGAAATTCATTTTTATGGACACAGAAAGCCTAATGAACTTTTTTTTTTGTATCACTTTCAGGAAGACATTTCTGGCAAAGCAGCAAGAGTTGCTCGCCCACTGCTTCTGTACGAGACAGTGTATTGTGGGAACACAGTCCACTGCGCCTCACTGTACACTATTTCGAACATTTCTTACACCTTACAGCATTTGGGCAAATACTGGGATTGACGCAGAGTGTTATGCATGATACTGCATGCAACCTTTCCAGTAGCATGTGTATTTGAAAATTTCGCATTGTTCAAAATGACACTTAGTGGAACCAGCTTTATTCAGCAAACTTTATTCTACAATGGACAGTTGGGCGAGTTGATGTGTATTCATAATTAAAAAAGTGCGGGAAAAGACCCACAGCACAGAGAAATGAGAATGAAAGGCGCAGGACGATGCGCTACTAGCAACTGAAGTTTATTGCAAACCACAGAAAGATATACACACAGTATGAAAAAACTACAAACTTAAAGAATCACGCAGACGCAGAAAGAGTACAAACATGTCTAAAAGCCAAGCACGTGATAAACTTCAGTTGCTAGTAGCGCGTCGTCCTGTCCCCTTCATTTATATATGTGCTGTCGTTTTGTTTTCCCGCTTTCTTTAACTATGAACTAAGGTCCTGACTACTTTACAGCCTCTATACGTGCGTGGACAAATTTTATTCAACCTCATGGCATATCAAGTCCTAAGATCCAATGTGCCAAGCCATCAGCCACTATTTATAGGAAATTTTTAATTTTGGGCACATGATTGCCTAATTTCAAGTTGATCTTGAAGCCATAATGCTGGGCTTAATTTTCAATGTGGTAATTATGCATAAGCCATGAAGTGAGGAATTAAAGATGAAGAACTTTAAGTTGCAGATGGCATTAGCTGGCATGGATATATTGTAAACATAGATGTACTGAGTATGCATAATAGAAGTATTGGTACATTGTAGGCATGTGATAACGCCAACAAGTTCCCAAGCATAAAAATTTACGTTAGTTTTCAGATATCTGTGAGCAAATATGTGCAGCAAAATATGAAGGCAGCGTTGTCATTTTGTGGGCATTGCTGAATGCTTTTATAATTCTTGGTAAGTGGATCTACAATCAATTTAGGCTTTTCTGCAGGAAACTCAACTGTATGATCATGTGCGAGATGTTTTGGTGCGATAGTGCAAACTAATGAAATAAAAAAAACTAGAACATGCCTATCTGCATGGTTGCATATTTCTCAAAAGTAAAGCTAGCCTTATTGTACTAATTTAGTTGCCTTCATGCGTAGGCTGACACCAAGTTCCTTGTGCATCCCATTTCTTTGGATTTCTTTGGATTGTGCTTAGATACTGGCACTGTGAAGTGCACATGTCAGTAGGCATTATGAGGAGGTTTTACACACTACTTTCATGTTGCTTTACTGCTGTCAATCTATATAGTGCCTGGGATGTACTGTATATGTTGTTCCATGTGTTCAGTATTGGGTGCAGGTTCTGTGCACAAAGATGGAAATATACGTATGCTTAAACTGACATGAGAACTACTACTGTTTTGATTCCAATAAAATAATGAAACACGGTTTCTTGTATCAGTTGAGGTATGGCTATTTGTCGTGCATGCAAATGGAAAAAATTAACTTCTGCATGCAATACATATTGGCGAAACACTGCTCGCTCAATGTGACAGCCTGTGTTTTATTACCAAACAAGTAGAACAGATTATTTACACGTTAGAACACATTGTGGAAGACAAATAGGTGACAGGCAGTTATGCAACAAGTCATCACTGTGTTCTAACGTAGATTGGGTGATATTTCATCAATCGTAGCATAATTAAAGGTGCCTGTTATATAAGTGAACTTCAACGTAATGTGCAGGTGGACGAGGGAGTGCACATACAACCGAGTTTTTCCAGTTTGTACCCATTTGCTATAGTCCTCGTGTTTCTGTGTTATGTATGTAGAATTCTGAATTGCGAACAAGCCAACCTGTCTACTGCTCTTGAATATAATATACTAGCAATTCAAGCGAACCATTATTTTCTGAAGAACAGCTGTTTCCTTGCGGAAGACTGTAATACATATATTTTTTTTTAATTCGTACTGCGTCATCTGCGCAAGGGGAGTGCCAAGTACACACGGACGTTCACAGGAGAGAAGTACAAGTGCATTAACTTTTTATTTTGCGGGAGACATGTCACTAGTACATTTGCTGATGTTGTGCTTGAGCAACGTTACTAGATTAGCTTGACACCTGGGCACGCTTTTGGAATTCGCTTTAACGCGGTGGTGTGATGCTTAACGATAACGGTTAATTAGTAAGGTAGTAGGTAGTCTCCGAGTATGAAAGCAACTAAATACAAAATATCAGTTATAGAGCACCACAGTTTGCCACGCTAAAGCGCGAATTGCAAATAAGTGCTAATTGCGGAAATAGATTATCGTTCAGCTGCGCAGAAGGCGCTGTTGCCCCTGCTTGCAGCTCGCGAGTAGGCGCGCGTAAATGCACCTAATGCAGGCGCGTTAAAACATCCTTGTAACTGTGGCGTCTGCGTGTGTAACTTTTATATGCTATGGGAGCGGCAGCCGCGAGCGCGCCGACGGTAGAAGAAAACGATGGACACGGGCACGCTCGCGGTTCGCGATCAGTGGCCATTGACAGTGAGTCGCGGCCAAGTCTTGGAATGATAAAGACGTGTTTCTCAGTGTCTCGTCCTCGTCTTTGAGGGGTTCTGCACGGCGGCTGGCCCAGACTCCTACGGTGCAAACACAGGCGGTCTTAGAACTGCTCAGAACACGCTGCTGCCACTGGACGCGTGCAGCTCACGGCAGAAATTACTAAAATTGCCCCACAGCATACGCTGATGCAATGCACATACCTTCGGCCAACTGAAGATACCTTTGTCACGCTAGTATCCACGAATTTCGGGCGAGCGAAACATTGTCGATATATAGAGAAGCACTCAAGAGAAGACACATTTATCATTTTTATAAAGGCACGACACGAAGAACCGAAGAATTCGGAGCCAAAGGTGTTGACTTCGGCCTGAATGACGCCCCACAATTATGTAGTGGCCTTACGTAAGCTTAAACACAGGCCGATGGTTATTCTTTGAAGACCAATGGAAGCAAAAGTACTCTCAGTGAGTTCACAGTGGAATTCAGGTTGTATTATTTCGACCTTACCGCTGAATCCATCTTCGGGATATCTTTGACGTGAAGTGTATTATCCAAATGTTAAGTGATCGTGTGTATTCTCTGTCAAAAGAATAATAGTTTTAAAGCCCTCAGCTATAATTGAACCCTTATTCTTCACGAGGGGCCGCTCTCCGGCCTGTTAATTGAGAACCTGCTTGCAACTCGATCCGTGCACGCACTGATCAAGTCAGCATGAGATCCGTGGCGTTAGAACTCAACGCCACACACAAGTTTTGTAAGGTTTGAGGCCAGTTATGACATTCGAAACTAATCGAAACAAGCGAGGTACAAGGAGCGGCGATACCGAAAAGGCAGTGTGGCGAAATTTAGGTTATGCTCGAACGTGCGCGGGCGCGCTGAGTTCAGCAGACGACAGTTGGCCTCTACCGGAAGTCAGTCATCTCTTTGAAAAGTCGCAACAAAGTTTTTCCATATTTCAAACTGTTTATTTTACTACAACTATTGTACACAGTGTCAACGGGAACAAGCGCATCTGATCCAAACACCGCTTTTGATTTATGTCGGCTATTGGCCAATAAGGATGATATGTCTCTTGCGACGTGGAAAAACAGATCCGTGACGTCAACTGACAGACAAGAAGGAGAACCGACGACTGGGCCCACCGGCGAGAGCGAGAACCGGCCTCTGTTTGAAAAGAGGGCGCCTGAGAAAACAGCAACTTCGCGCTCCGCTTGTAGCCTTTACACGGCGCGCGCGACTGCAATATTTGGCTGAGCAGCTCATAGCCATGTCAGCTTTCCGCAGGATGTGTTTTTTCAACAAGCCCAAGGGGTGCTTCATGACCCCCTTTAAGGGGAAAGCTGCTCTGTAACAGGGCCAACATTTCTATGTTATAAATCTTAATAATTTTGAATCAGACGGCTGGCATTATCTTCGAGTAAGTGTAACATGAATGGGCACTCACATTGGACCTAATTACGCTAGTCTCTCCACGTCGGTTCTGAAAAAATTACTTTATTAGAAACTGCGCATTAAAGCCTGCTTATTATGAGCGATTTATAGATAACATTTTGTTTCTGGCTTGATGGCTCGATGGAGAAAATTAACCTTTATATTTTATAGCTGATTTAAGCAATGTTCAGCAATATAATTCGTTTTCGCATGAATACTCTCGTTCTACCATTAACTTTTTGGACGTCGCAGCTTTCCTATGTAACAACAAACGAACCACTAAGCTTTACAGATAGCCAACAGCCAGGCACCGCTATCTTCACCCTTGTTATATCCGGTGTTGTCGTCGGCCCATAGACGTACGCGTAGGTCGCGGTAGTCTAAAAAGCGCAGACGGGCGTTTCGAAGGCCATTGAAC
The DNA here is from genome assembly GCF_013339695.2 of Rhipicephalus sanguineus. Taxonomy (NCBI): domain Eukaryota; kingdom Metazoa; phylum Arthropoda; class Arachnida; order Ixodida; family Ixodidae; genus Rhipicephalus; species Rhipicephalus sanguineus. The sequence continues at coordinate 485,941 of NC_051177.1, forward strand.
CGATGGTCCATTGACTCAACGGGGATGCACGCGCTGCCACACGGGCAGTTTCGAAGGCTATTGAGTCAGTGGCCCATCGAGTCGACGGAGCACTCCACGACTCCGTTGAAACTTCGACGGCCATCGAGCGGCGGAAGCGGAAGCAGCGTCACTGCGCCCTCTCGTTCCCAGTGTGCTCGTACTCAATTTGTGTCATTTGGAATTTAGGAATTGCGTATGCTCGCGATAACACTCGCCGTGCTCGTTATCGCCAGCAAGTCCGCCCTACCCCCCTGCTACAGTGTACAAGAAGGGGGCAGTGGAACGAACGAATTCGCGGCCGCGCCGCATCTCGGGTGATGCTCTGCCGGGCGATCGTAGCGGCGGCGCTGTAGTCACTTTGTACTGAAACTGTGGAGAGCGCCTGCATTTGGCGCGTGCGCGTCGCAGCCTACGAAAGCGTGTAATTGCGCGTTTAATAGATTACTGAGCTTTAATCGGTGTCTCAACGCCTGCTACGCGCCGTGGTGCACGAGTGAATATGCAGGCGTACCAAAATTGCTCCGAGATATTCCGTTTTTGTAGCCTGCCGGCCCCCAATGAAGTCGACAATCGGATTTTGCACGTAACTGCTCACTGATTACTGTGTGGTTTGGAAGCAACACTTCGAGCCGCGCTACACTATAAGTGACTACGAAGAAATAACAAACCAGCGACGAAAGCCTACCATTCTTCTGCCGGCAGTCTCTACGATATCCAGAGCATTGATCCTTATATATGAGCTCCAATGCCTGCGACTGTTTTATGAGTAACCTGAGTACAAATAACTCTATCACAACATTTATATTAGTGACGGCTCTGTTTCTTTAATGCCGAAAGGCTATCTTGTTTCAACAGTGTGCGTCCGCGCGTAGGCGTTCGCAGGGTCCCCCTTCAGGGGGTGGGGGGCGGACGAAGTCGGGCGAAAGTTCGTCGCGGCGCCCCCCCCCCCCTCCCTATGAGGATTTTAGTCTGTCCGGCACACCGCTATACGCAAAATGCTTTGCGTGTACCGGAATACCGGGTGTCAACTGCGCATGCGCACGCCCGGTAAACATGGCCGCGCCGCCGAAAGCGATTACCGTCCATCTCGAATCTATCAAGTGGCCGTCGCGCGCTCTGTCGCTCGTTATCTCCGAACTGATGCTTTTATTTGCTTTAGGTTCACGCCCTTAAAGGCCAACTCCGGCGATTTTTCGAGGTCGATGGATCTCAATGAAATTCGCTGGGTACGTTGCTTTGCACGTTTCCATCATTTATGCCAAATTACAGGCTTGAGACATGCGCAGATTGTTTGCAAATGAATTTTAAAGATTGTCTGCAAACTCCCTCCTGGCTTCCCACAATTATTGGCAACATTGCATCTGTGACGTCAGTATTGGGAAGGCGGCGGAAGTGACGCAGCAGCGAGCGTCTGCTGTGCACAAGGCGACACACAGCGTTCGTTTGGCCGGCGCTTCGCTGGTCGTCCCGGCCACTTTATCCCGGCTGTCACAGTTGTCATACTCCGCGCCGGCGTGACCGGAATGCCTTGCACGACTTCCGGTTCGTTCGTAACAACGTCTACGTCATACGTAGACAGTACACTCGGTTGAGTTTCGGTTTCGGTGTTGCGCTTTATTGCTTATTTAAAATTATTCTCTAATTTGCTTAATATTTCTGCTATCGGGCCCGTAACAGGAGCGTCTCAGGAACATAAAAGTACCATTACTTTGACATGGCCAAAAAATCGCCGGAGTTGGCCTTTAAGCTTCGACAGCAAGATATTCGTGTCGATTCGGCACCGTTTTCGAGAGCCATACTCAAATAATCAATGATTTAGGCTTAGCGAGTGACAATCCCGGAATCTCTGAGGTCATACATTATGAGTTTGTTAGTTGTTTTTATCGTCCATAGCTGGCGCAGCTTGACGTGGCAGCAGCTACGGCACACGCTATCCGGTAATGCCCTACGCCTTCGCTTTACTAGCTTTACCGGAATACCGGACAGACTAAAATCCTCTAATGTATGGGGCAGATATTGCGCCCCACCCCTCTTAGGTGACTAGGGGGGCGGCCGCCCCCCTGCCCCCTCCACCCTTGCGAACGCGTTTGCTTCCGCGGTTACATCGGTTATGCGACCTCTCAACTGCCCAGAATAAGAAATGAGTTGACACCACTGACGTAAAGATTGTCCGTCGCATTGACTCAAACCAACCCTGTTTTTTTCGTGATAGATGGATTTATATTTTTATTTCTTAATTGAAAGTCGCGAAATATGGCATGTGGCGCCTCTGGCGGCAAAAACATGGATGATCCGATGAAGACGGCCACGTGACCATTGATTGCTGTACGCGGTCGACGATTTTTTTGTTAGTATTGAAATATTTCGTTTCTTTATATTAAAAGTTATTACTCCATAATAATGTACATATAAGCCTGCGTTAGTAGTATGCATTAAAGTGGCGCTGCCTTTGCGTGACGTAATGATCTCATGCTCGTTAGCGCGTCTTGAGCAACTTTTCAGCGAGCTCATGCAACCGTTCACGCAGTTTCCAGGTTTCCAAGATTTTGAGCGACATAGTTTTGCTACCTACACCTCGTCTCAGAAATGACGCGCGCTGCTACTCGGCGCAGCCGCGCATATGCGTAGTGACGTTTTCGATGACTTGGATTGGCTTATGCATCCAGAGTGTATAACGACGCCGGGACAAGCCACCCATAACACAGGCGCAGGCAACCTTGGACGCATGAGCACACAACGCGGTACAAATACAGGGAAGGTGTATAATGCCACATCATCTCATTGTAGCAGCTTGTTATTTTCAAAAATAGTTGAAAAGCTATAAATAAAGGTGGTTAAGCATAGTTACAGGAACTTCTGCGAAAGCAGAACAACGATAGCGTTCACAAATCGCGAAAACGGCTGGCGGCATCGCTATCAATTCTCAGCGTTGCTGGAGGAACGCTGCATCCGTGTTTAGAGTATTTCAGATCATAAAATAGTGCTTGTAAAATAACTACGTGCTTTTGGGATTAACTACTGCAGCTACAAACACTGCGAAGGGTGAGCTTTCTGTGGCGTCGTAAAAAAATGGGTCGAGAAAAATCAGTTGTCGGTCCCTTTAAAATACCAGGAAGCCGAGCCAGCTGCAGGAGCCGAGCCGAAGGCGCGCGTTCACCTCCGAGGCACAAACTTCATGCATCAGGGCATATCTCAAGCATCTTAAAATGCGCAGATGTAAATATAGCCCGTCGGTTATTATGCCTAATTAATTCACTACAACCAGTTCTCCTTTTCAATGGACAACTTATATTGACTTATCCTGACCTATCGATGCCATTGCAAAAACTTCTTTTTGACAATGCATGTTTTGTATAATAATTTCGTTGCTTTATCTGTAAAGTGTCAAAAGTGAAGCCCGGAGGGGCGGTGGTGCTCTACGCTTTGCGATATTATGTTTTTATATATATGTGCATATATATTTACACGAACAAATACGGGCAGCCAAGTCTCACCTCCCCACCCGGCGCCAATAACAAAATCCGTGCAACGCCCCTGAGGACGACCGTTATTTGTACCGGTCGAGTTACCATTGATTTCCAATACCTTTGAGCCCTCGTAATGTCGAAAAAGTCACATCTACACGGAGCATTTGTCAAGATACGCACCGTACACACAGCTTCCGCCAACGTGCGGTAAATGTTCGGCGTGCTTTCGGCAGAATATCAGCACACAGCTTTCTGAGCACAGTTAAATTCAAATAGAGCAGCTCAGTTACTCTGAATAAACTAGACGCCGAATCAGCACCAGAAGAAAGCATTAAAACAGAAGAAATCAGAATAAGGCACGCCCTTTCTGGCTGTCTCTTTCTTCTGGCGGTCGTTCGGCGTCTAGTTAATTGACAGTAATGTAACTAGCCCAGCAATTAGTTCGGCTCAATTACGCCGAGATCGTGAATCTTCACGGTCGGTATCAGCCCATTTTCATTTTTATATTTTGCGTACCTTCCAGCAGTCACTTCGGCTACAAAAATTGATTTGCAGTATCTCTCAAAGGCATTTAGGAAGCAAGCATGCATTAAAAGCTTTGAAGTTTCGTCCATAAATGCTTACGAAGACAAGTCCTACGCTTAATAATGATAGACACGCAAGGAAAGCCGCATCATTAATAGTGCCGATTAGCCGGGTGCATGGTGTAAGATACATACTGTTTATATCTTACACCGTGGGCGGGTGCCGCCGACGCGCCCAGCAGTTCTTGCGCACGGCGCCGCGCGCCTTCAGTACCGAGCGACTGCAGCGCCGCCGCTACGGTCGACGCCATGGAGGAAGGAAAAATAAGGAGAGGCTATAGTGCCTAGAATATACTATAGAGAGGCCCTGACGTCACATTCGTGAAGCCTCCACATCGCAAACACCCGCATCGCCTCCTAGCGAAGGAGCCTCGAAACATTTCGCGATTTCCGTCGTGTCGTTTGCAAGCGCATGCGCGACAGCGCGCGATTCGAGCCTTTTTTTTTTTTTTTTCGCCGTGCAGGCGGCGCCGCGGCGAAGTCGATTCACGCATGCTGCTCCTTGTGTGTGTTCTTCAGGAGAGCTACGCAATGTCCAGCTGTTGCGTATGGTTGCGTATACCCGGTGCAAATCGCGTGCACTGCGGAAAGTACCGGGTGTCACTTTTCATGTGTACGTACACGTTCGCTTCATTGCTGATCTCTAATGCATGGTATTTGCATGCGAAGCTCTCGGATGTGCGCTCTGTTGCTTCTTACTCATTGTGTCAACTCAGAACACACGTGAACTTTTGTTTTTGCCGTCTGACGCGCCGTACATAACATGCGCCGAAGGCATCGTACGTTTTAGAGGCTGTGTCATTCAACGAAAGGGCAATAAACTTATGTTGTTGTTATCGGACTACGTGATGTATCTATTGTGCGGTGTGCGCTCGCTGCGTGCTTGTTGTTGTGTGCGTACTGGAATTACAAACTTTACGTGCACGATCGCGTATAGAATACAGCGGTGTCCTCTTTTCGACGTGAAGTTGCGCCGAATAGCTACTACGCTCACTCCATATACACGAACAAAGAACCGCTAATCTGGCAACAGATCGGGAAATCGGGCTACGAGAAAGGGAAGGCCTAACGCCCAGCAGAACGCGTAAGTCACTGCTAGGTGAGTTCGAATACGATGATGCAGGGGCTGAACGTTTTTGATCACGGCACGTACCGGTATTCTGTACTGTTGCACAAAAACGCTCCACGAAGAATTTCAGCACGCAGCGCTCGGGCCTGCCACGCACGAACAGCCTGGTAAACGTCTGCTTGCAACATTTTACTGCGTGCGAACCGCACAATACGCGCTAAGTTTACGCCGGGACTACAAATCTGCTCAGAAGCTAACTACCGCGGAGAGCACGCCGCGGGGCGTCTGCTGTTTTGTTTGCCCCATACCGGTTTGTTTGCCCCATAAATCTGACGTCACTTCCGCCACACTTTTCGCAGTGCATTGAAATACGATAGGGCCTCTCCTTAGTATTCCTTCCTCCATGGTCGACGCGGAAGGCATCCGGCGGCGAGGCCCGTTCACGCCACCTCGACAGGGGAGCGACTAAAAAGCCACCAAAACATGCCCGCGTTGCCAGACCACTTTTTGGTGCTGTCCCTAGGAAATTCCAAGCGAGATGTACCTAGCCTAGTCCCGTGGCTCTACGCGCGTGCGAGACGTTGATCATGCGATTTAACCATGGAAATGCAGGTGGCTTGATTTAATGGACGCGCGAATAAAGGTGCATATTTGCTGCTTTCTTTGGGAAAGACCACTTTTGACTAAGGCGCAAGCAGTTCGCAAGGAGGGGCTATTCATATGAGCTGCTGTTTCGGCCTTGTTTGTAGTTCCAGAAAGCAGCTTTTCCCAAAAAGGTACCTTGGAAAAAACGTTTAGCTCCAATATTCCGTGATAGTCACCGAATAATCAATATTATTACTTGTTTAAGCAAATGCTTGGTGGCGATCGATGCCACCACGCGAACGATCGTCACGCTGAAGCCGGCCTGCCTACTTGGAGCACAGACATGTGTGTACTAGGAGGCGCAGCGATGCAGATTGCTTATTTTTCTCATCAGATCAGTGGAGGTCCTGGTGCCTACCGAACACATCGTGGTGATGGATCTAGACCATCTCAATCTGGTATATGTCGCATATGCATACATATGGCTCCATCGCATGCGTGCGGTATCAAGTAGATATATGAAACACCATTGTGAATAACTTTTCTGTTGTATAGGGACTTATATGAACTCTGCCTAGCTGTTCTTTATGAAATTTATATTTCAAATGCGAAGCATTTCTTAGCGAACTTCTGCGACTTTGAGGTATCTATCTATCTATCTATCTATCTATCTATCTATCTATCTATCTATCTATCTATCTATCTATCTATCTATCTATATCTATCTTCTATCTATCTATCTATCTATCTATCTATCTATCTATCTATCTATCTATATCTATCTGTCTGTCTATCTGTCGTCTGTCTGTCTGTCTGTCTGTCTGTCTGTCTGTCTGTCTGTCTGTCTGTCTGTCTGTCTGTCTGTCTGTCTGTCTGTCTGTCTGTCTGTCTGTCTAGCCGCCCTACGACTTTGTGCTCTTCTGTCGCTTGGTTAATCGAATGTACACCAAAAATGGTAGGGTAACATGACTGTATGACGAACATAAAGACAAGTCATAACATGAAAATCATGACACGCATGTCATGTACAGCATGATTTACATGCCACGCTCATGGTGCGCTGGCGGCCGTTTCGCTAGCTTGACATACACAAAATTGGTATCTTGCGACATCACTGTGTGACGAACATAAATGACGCGAGTTCATATGAAAATCATGACACGCATGTCATGTACAGCATGATTTACATGCCACGCTCATGGTGCGCTGGCGGCCGTTTCGCTAGCTTGATCTACCCCGAAATTGCTATCTTCCGACGTGACTGTGTGACGAATATAAATAACAAGAGTTAACATGAAAATCATGACACGCATGTCATGTAGAGCATGACTTACGTGCCACGCTCATGGGGCTGGCGGCCGTTTCGCTAGCTTGATCTATCCCGAAATTGGTATTGTGCGACGTGGACTGTGTGGACAACAAATAACACGGGTTAACATAAAAATCATGGCACGCATGTCATGTACAGCATGACTTACGTGCCACGCTCATGGGCGCTGGTGGCCGTTTCGCTAGCTTGATCTACCCTGAAGTTGGTATTGCACGACGTTACTGTGTGACGAACATAAATAACATGAGTTAACATGAAAACCATGACACGCATTTTCCTTAGTGACATAAAGACGATGTATGCAGCTCTTTGCTGGCTGCTTCGCTTACATCGATTCCCACAATGCGTCGGATCTGCCGGCTTTTTTCATTGCTTTGCTTTTGACATATCCTATCATCAGCGAAAAGGAGTATCCGGTGCTATACAGAAGCACCAACATCTCCTAAAAATACCATATATAATAAAAAGTATTGTTACGCCCGGAAAATCAGTGCTCCTCACCACGTATAATGCTTCGCTGAACCGACCAATATGTTACGAATGCACACTGTCGGCTAAGTGCATATACAGTAAAACTCGCATACATCGAATCAAAGGGCATCGCTAAATAGTTCGATATCACCGTAATTAAAAATGCATAAAATGCCTGTCTGAAGCTTAAATATTCATTCTAGAAGGTCCGTTGATGGGCGTCTCGGACTGTCCCTCGAGACAATTGTTCGTTCTAAAGCTGCTGTGAAGCCGTTGAAGTTTTCCTATTACTTATTTTTCATCAACCTGGTCGTGTGAAACTTGTACGTATCGGACCAGAGAACACTTTGCGCCACTGAAGCAACCATGCGATACTCTTTCCGGCAATTGCAGCCACAGGTAGCATGCTTCACAGCGTGGCATTTAGTTTTCGTCGCATTACACCCTGTGTAGCGGTAAAACTTACAAAGCAATTCTTCATTGTGGAGCGCAAAGAAATCTGTGCTGCGCACGCCGCCCTATTTTGACTCGTACCCTGCTTGTTTACGCCATGCTTGCACTGCCCCTTCGATTCAATGCATTATATATTTGCATTATATATAGTGCTACAAGATGACAGATTCACTATAGTCAGCTTTGTGGCATCACAGCTGTGTTATGCCACAAAGCAGTACTGGTGCATTATGGTATCGGCGATTCGCTGTGCAGCGAAGCCCACCAGCATTGGAAATCGTAACTGCCACGTTACCTGATGCTTTGTCTTCTTTAATTACAAAATAGGCCCCACGCAGTCTCCAGTCACCGTACGAGCACCCGAACGTTTAATAAATGCGCAAGTGCATAGCAAAGGTTTCTTCAATTTTTCTACCTGCCACGCAAACGAATTAGCTGCAACCCTCTTCATTAGAGAACAGACCAAGCGACTTTTGGAATAGTGTCATGGAGAAAATTTATGCCAACAGAGTTATTACAAGATACCAAAGAATCAGGTGGCCTGAAGCACTATCGCAA